>NC_073313.1:261296279-261591279 GCF_027595985.1 Sorex araneus
CACAGCGGGTAGGGCGTTTGCCTTGCACGCGGTCAACCGGGGTTCAAATCCCAGCATCCCATATGGTCCTCTGAGCACCGCCAGGGGTGATTTCTGAGTGCATGAGCCAGGAGTGACCCCTGTGCATTGCCAGGTGTGACCCAAAAAGCAAAAAAAAATAAAAAAAAGGAGAGGCTGCTAAAATCTCAGGGCTGGGAGGAATAGAGACATTACTGGTGCCTGCTTGGGTAAATTGACAAATAATAGGATGACAGTGATACAGTAATATATATATGTATATATATACATACACATGTATATGCACATAAATATATGAATACACATACACACAAACACAGGGATGGGGATCAAACTCAGGTTTCATTTGTGAGGCAACTGCTGTGCCACAACTTTGGCCCTTATTTTTTTTATAGGGCCACACCTGTTGAGGCTTGAAGATGCTTTGGGAAGTGGGGCATACCATACTGGGGTCAAACGCAGGCCTGTGTCAGCACTGCACATCTCCATCCGTCTCTGTTACTTTTAAAGGGATAGAGTGAGGGCATTGCTCAAAATGAGTTTAATTGCCCTCCAGGTACTTCCTGATAAATAGGTTCTTCTTATTCAAAAAAATGGACGGTGGGAACGACTATTGCTAAAATCTAGGAAGACATCTAGCTTTGCCCCTATTTATCCAGCGTCCTCTGTTCCTGTGACAGTGGGTATTGGCAGTGCAGGAACTAAGGCCCAATATCATAAAGTCTCTCAATTCTGGATTTAGATCCCAGTGGCATATCTCAGAAAGCTTGTGCCTTTGACAGATTATTTCATTTCCCTGATGTTTTCAACCCATTTCTAAAATTGCTGATGTTTTAGGATTGTCAATAGAACTTGTGTCGGGTAGGAAGGTCCACCCATCCACCCTCATGGCAATGACGATCCCAGACCATACCTTCATTTGTCATCGTGTGCTTTATTTTCACCTTTCTACTTGCTCAGGATCTAAATTTTTTTTGATCTGGGCTAATTTTTAAGAAAAACATTTGAATCTTTTTGGGGGAGGGGTTGGAGGGAGGAGGCACTTGTGGTGCTCAGGACTTACTCTGGACTCTGCACATGGGTGTCACGCCTGGATAGATATGGGAGGGACCCTAATGGGGTGCTGGCGATGAAATCTGACTTTGACGTGTGCAAGGCAAGTTTCTTGCGTCCTGTACCATCTTTCTGGCACATTCTTCAGTTATTCCAAGTACCTATTTAACCTGGTAATGAAAACAAAGTCATCTGTGATGACATCATATAGTACTTGCAGACGATCCCATTAATAAAAAGGGAATCTTCATTCTACATCGAATACAAACATCTCTACCTTTAAGAGGAATTAGACATTTCTTTAATAAACATGTCTAGAAAAGGCTTTTAAAGTTAAAACATTATCATTAGCGATTGTGTATTTATCTCTGAGGGGTTTGAGTTAGAAGAACCCTCGGGAGAGTGAACCCAGGACTTAACAAGAGAAGAAGAATGTGTTGAGAGGCTGAGTGGATTATTGACAAGCACACAGTTACACTGGCCCTCATTCTCTTTCACTGGATGTTCCAAGTCACCAACTCCTGTTTTCAGAAACGCTGGCCCATAAGGTTTTTCTTCTACGTTCCCCAATGCACATTTTCCATCTCACATCCTGTTGACCTTCCTCACTCATGAACCTTACAACATCCAGGCTCTTGTCTGACCTCAAGTTCAACAGGCTTCCTAGAGCCACCAGTGGTAATTACGGCCTCCCACGTTGCATTCCCACAGTCTGGTGCAAAGTAACAAAGCTGGTGAGATCCGGGTAAAAGTCTCCTAGCCTGGAGCTCTCCTGGAGAAGTATTTGGTGGAGATTTGGGTCCTACTTTCTGGCCCCTATTGAGTTAGTTTTTCCCCCACAACACCCACTGTATGGTCCCTTCAATGACGCTGAATTTCTCAATCTTTGTTCTTTATCACAATAACCTCAAAGGGAAAAGAATATTCCAGGAACATTCACCTGGAGAAATGGTCCAAATCTATTCCCAAGGGTCCTACAGAGGAAGTGTTTCTCTGTACTTGTCCAGGTCTTGCTGCTAATATGTTCTGCCCCTGAAGAAGAGGCCAGTGAAGGAATTGGATAAAGGCACAACCACTCTTGCCCAGAGGCTGGAGATAGAGCGGGTGGCTCCAGGCAGCAGAGTCATCTGTGGAAGCAACGAAATAGATGTTTTGAGTATCCAGTCAAATATTTTACTGCCTCATTCCAAAGATTTTTCTTTTATTCCCCAGCGCTTTGACATGTTTGCAAAATGTTGTTTTGCAACCTGTTGTGTTTATTTTCCTTTCTTGTATCTCACTACACTTCTTATTTCTTGTAACAAGCAATGGAATCTGTCAAAACTTGGGCCAGAGAGATAATACAGTGGGTAAGGATGCTGCAGCTTGCATGGAGCTGACCTAGCTTCAGCCCTCAACTCCGCACGTGGTCCCTCAGACTGCCCAGGAGACATCATTGAGCACAGAGCCAAGAGTAATCCCAGAGCACTGTCAGATATGGCCCCAAACCAGACAAACAAAAAGCTGCCCAAAGTAAAACAACTTGAGATTCAGTATCTTTTTTTTTTTTGTAAGGGACTCCCAAGCAGTACTCGGGGCACAGGGGCCACTCCTGGTAATATTTCGACTACTGGCTGGTGGCTCAGTGCTAGGAACTGAGGCTGCAATGCTCACGGGCCCTGTGGTGATGGGATCCATCAAGCCACCCCGGCAGTGTTTGGGGGACCGTGTGATGGCTAGGTTCAGCTTGCTTCCCCTATAAATGCCATGTGTCCTTGATCACTGTGCTATCTTCCAGGCCCCAGATTCAAGAACATTTTTATTTTGGGGGGCCGTACCCTGTAACGCTTAGGGGTTACTCCTGACTCTGCACTCAGGAATCACTGCTGGCAAGCTTGGGGGACCTGATGGGGTACCGGAGATTGAACCCAGGTTGACTGCATGCAAGGCAAGTGCCCTATCTGCTGTACTATCTATCCAGCCCTAAGAATCAATAACTTTTAAAGTTTTTGCCCCCGTGATCTTAAAATAGTCTGGACAGCTTTTCAGGATGCCTTTATTGCGTTTCCATGCCAGCTCTGGAGGGCGGCACCATGCTCCCGGGACTCCCACTCAATGAAGGTGAGGGCATCCCTTGTGTGATTTTATGTGGAATACAATTGCTGCTTGGGGACTCGCATCTCCCCGCGCTTTCAGTGGTGTGCCTTTGAAAGGAATGTTTAAGATCTTTGTAGAAGCGACTGCGTTTGAAATTGTTTTTGTGCTTTGATTTGCTGTGAAGAAATTCTTTGGCCAGGTCTTCTGTGTCTGACCCTGACGCTACACTGAGATATTGTTCGCTACCACCTCCACTGGCCTGGTAAATAGCTTTTGAAGGGTTTTGGATAAAGTTGCCATGGAGTATCACCTGCTGGAAAGAGCAAAGTTATTTATTCATCAAATTCAAAACCAAGAAAAAAGAGAATGCATTGTTAAAACAAGAAGTCACTTGTCCTCCAAAGATTCAGAAAATATTTTCAGGCAATGGAAACAGAGAGGAAGGTGTATTTTCTTTTTCCTTTTTTATTGAATCACCGTGAGATACAGTTATAAAACTTTCATGTTTGAGTTTCAGTCATACAATGATCGAACACCCACCCCTCCACCAGTGCACATTTTCCACCATCAATGTCCCTAGTATCCACCCCCCAATCCCAACCATCCCTCTCCGTCTGTATGGCAGACAATTCCCCCCACCCCCCATTCTCTCTCCTTTCGGACATTATGGTTTGCAATCTAGATACTGAGAGGCTATCATGTTTGGTCCTTTATCTACTTTCAGCACACAAGGAAGGTGTATTTTCAAAAAAGAAGTCAAGTGCATGAGGTCGATGAGTTGGGCAGGATGGACTGTGGGGGGCCGTGTGGACTGGAGTGAAGAGGGACAGTGAGCCTGATGGTGAAGGGAAGTGTGATGGTTGTCAGCATGAGTGTGGTGTCATCTTTCCCAAGCTTCTACATGATTTGGAATTGAGTTGGACAAAAGCATGGATTACAGTGGGGAAGCGACACCATAGTTCAGAAAAGACAACAGCTGCTATGCAACAAATGTGTGATGTCTTAATGGAGAAACGGGCATGACAATGACTGTGATGACCACCACCATCAAACCTTAGAATGGTTCTACTGCGTGGACCCCTTCAGATTTTCCTTTTATCCTCACACGCACCACTTCCTTCACTTCCTTTCTAAGCCCTCACAACTGCAAACCTATTCTCCATCTCTGTCCTTTTATCATTTCAAGAGTGTCTTATCACTGTATCACTGTATCACCGTCATCCAGTTGCTCATCGATTTGTTCGAGCGGGTACAGTAAGTCTCCATTGTGAGATTTGTTGTTACTTTTTTTGACATATCAAATATGCCACGGGTAACTTGCCAGGCTTTGACGTGCGGGCAGGATACTCTCTGTAGCTTGCCAGGCTCTTCGAGAGGGATGGAGGAATCGAACCCAGGTCGGCCGCGTGCAAGGCAAACACACTCCCTGCTGTGCTATACAGCTGTTTGTGGCCATAGCACCCTGAACACATCCGAGTGTCTTATAGTAGGAATTATATAGTTACGTATCCTTTTTGGGAGATGCATTTTTTTCACAGGTTAATTCCATTGATGTCCAAATTTTGTTTATGCCAGCAGTTTATTCCTTGATGTGGCATGTGGTGGATGTACCTCAGTTTGTCTGTTGAAGGGCACTTTGCTCTGTTTCCACTTGCTACTATTGTTAAAAGTGAACAATAAACAGCTCTGGGTTCTTGTGGATGGTGTGTATGATTAAAGCTCAACAGCATAATTCTGAGCTGTATCAGAATCATAGTTTTGGCTTAGAAAGAAACTGCTGTGTGTTTTTCCTGAATGGCTGTGTATAATGTTTGAGTGATCCAATTTCTATGCATACTTGACAAGTTTTGGTGGTGTCACTATTATTTTTGTTTAGTCAGTGCAAGGTGTAATTAGTGATATCATATAGTGGTTTTAATTTGCATTTCTTGATGTGGAACACCTTTTTCAGCATGCGTCTTTGTTCTCTTTGAGGACAAGAATTCTCATGTCTTTTGCCCATTTTAGTTAGTTAATTGTTTTCTTTCTGGTCACTTTAACATAGTCTGAGATCACACTTGGGGACTCACCTAAGCCATGCATACACCCCTCACCCCTGACCCATCTCCCAGCTCTGTGAAAGAACTTCTTTGGAGAATGAAAAGAAATTCACAGACTGGAAGACAATATTTTCAAGCTGTGTATGGAACAAAAGTATTTAGTATATATATATATACATATATATACTATAACATATATATACATATATATATATCACTGTATCACTGTCATCCCGTTGATTGTCAATTTGCTCGAGTGGCCCCAGTAATGTCTCCATTTCGTCCTATTCCCGAGATTTTAGCAGCCTCTCTTTACTTGTCCTTCCCAATGGTGCTGCATTAGAGGCTCTTTCAGGTTCAGGAGATTGAGACCCATCATTGTTACTGTATTTGGCATATGAATAAGCCATGGGGAGCTTACCAGGCTTTCCCATGAAGGCAGGAAACTCTCAGTAGCTTGCCAGGTTCTCCAAGAAGGAGAATTAGGCTAGAAATCCCAGTCCCAATCCAAGCAGTCTTGGAGATCTCAACCCCGGGTCCCACACACTTGGGTTCCTCTGCCAGTTCCTTCATGTGTGAGGCTCTTCCAAGCATGTGGAGAGTGGCCTTGAGCATGGCTGTGGCTGGGTTCTTGAGGTCTTCAGCTGCCGGGGCTCTGCTCGGGGTGGGGAGGGAGACTCAACCCATCCCCTCCGAGGGGCCCTGGTGAAGACAGCCAGGTGCGGGGACAAGACATATGTATATATATATAATTTATACATATTATATATATATTTAATTTTTTTAGCATATATACAAAAACTCAGCGTAAGTCAACCAGTCCCTTAGCTCCACTGAGAATGGTTTCTTTAAAAAAAAAAGTTTTTGTAAGTTAAAAAATACTTGCTAAAAAAAAAGAACACAGGAAAACATTTACAAATAAGAATATTTACAATTGCTCCCCCCCACCCCATGAACTATTTAGGTATAAATTTAACAGAATTAGAGATGGAAGAAATCAAAGACAATGTAAGTAAATGCAGAGACAACATATTTGTGGATTAGAACATGCAATATAGTAAAGACCTTAGTTCTCCCCAGGTGAGTGAATATAGGTTAATACAATTCCAAAGCTCCACCTTGATGTTTGGTGAAATTATACAAACTTGAGGGGGGCGGGCAGGGATAGCTCAATGGTAGAGCACTGCCCTTGCAGGCAGGAGGTCGTGAGTTTGATCCTTGGCACTGCCCCTAATGCTGAATGGAATGCTAGTAGCACTGGCTTTTGGGATTCTAGGCACAAGTGAGTTATATATGGCACACTGCGACTAAGTGTATGAACACTGCAATAAAGGTTGCTACTACCCACCATAGCAGCATCAACAAAAGTGCAATAGGGAAGGGAAGGGGGGAAACATGAAAGAAAGAATACAGAGGAGTAGGAAGTGACACGTCCTTTCATTATAAACTGAATTGAAAAGGAAAATTAGATGAGAGGGGGTTGGAGCTGGTCGTACTTGGAGATTTCCCAGCCTTTGACAGTGCCAGAGACTGAACTCAGAGCCCTTTTACTTGCTGGACTGTGCACTACCAACTCAGCCCTACACTAGCTCTTGTTTATATTTTGTCCTCATCTTTCTCCCCTCAGTTGTCCTCAGGTACATAACTTTTCTTTTTGGGAAACAGAGGCCACCAAGAGAATAACTAGTCCTGAAAATGTGATTTTTCAGACACAATTTCCATCCTCGTTTCAGAATCCTCACTGCCTCTGCATCCATGGAAGGCTAGGCTGTGTGGCTGGGATCTGTCCTGAATTCACTAGTCAAGAGGGGAGCTTGGTTTCTCGAGAAAGAGATTGTTTAGGCAGCCTTGCTCCGCTTGGCATTACCATTGTTGGCTCGTGTCTAGAATTGGTTACTGGCTGGAAAGAAACTTCATATCGACTATCACTTTCTTTTTTTTTTTAAATTTATTTTATTGAATCACCATGTGGAAGGTTACAAAGTTCTCAGGCTTATGTCTCAGTTATACAATGCTCAAACACCCATCCCTTCACCAGTGCCCATATTCCACCACCAAAAACCCCAGTATACGTCCCACCCCCCTCCCCCCTGCCCCTGCTTGCATAACTGATAAATTTCACTTCATTTTCTCTTTACCTTGATCATATTCCATATTCCAACACAAAACTCACTATTGTTGTTGGAGTTTCCCCCCCAAAAAAGACAGCCCTACTGCCAAGGAAGCATTTGATAATTAGTTTTCCATTGCTGAGAATGAAGAGATATTAAGCCCTGCTGTTCCAAGTACATAACTTTTTTCCCCCCTCCTTCCCGTACCACCAAGTTTATGCCTGCTTAATAATCCTCATAATATGACTGACGCCACGCCACCCGACAAAGGGAAAAAAAAAAACGAGAAAGAGGGATATTTCCCGTCCTCAGCCGGCGTGGGACTATGGCTTAGTGGCTTAGTTGACATCGACTATCACTTTCTATTATGTTGGAAGTTATGGAATGTGTTGGTTATAATACATGCTTCATTTATTTGCTTATTCATCTAAGATGGTTGACTCTGTCCATCCTGCCTCCTCATGGGGACGTGGGCTGGTGCAGGGGACAGTAGTAGCCTCGGGTACAATTTAGTGTATGTTGTGGGGGGCGGTGGGGGTGTGAAGCAGTGTTTTCTATTTCTTTAAAAAAAACAGATTTCCAGAGTGTTGAGAAATAAAAATATATATATTCCCTTTTCCTGAAAAATCCTTTATGATTGTAGGTCAAATAAATCTAGAGACCTCTAATCCAAACACTTTCAAAATCAGTAATTCTGGGAGATGGTAACTGTGGTCTTCAACTCTGGCTAATTACCTAGAGGAACTTGAGGTTCACTAGTTACCACTCACTGTGAAACTCAGAGGTCAGAACATCCTGACCTAGCACCAGGCTGTCTTCACTGGGGCAACTCGGAGAGGGACGGGTTGAGTTTCCCTCCCCACATTGGCAGCTGAAAACCTCCAGAACCCAACTGCAATCATGCTCAAGGCCGCTCTTCACAGGCTCAGTTGAGCTTCACCTCTGAGGGAACCTGCAGAAAACCCAGGTAGGTGGGACCTATGACTGAGATCTCCAAGCTTGCTAGAAACAGAACTGGGCTTCCACCCCCAGCTCCCCAGTTTTCCAGTAGCTTGGCAGCCACACCCACAATCTGCCCCCATGCCATATAAGCTCATCAATGGCCAAGATCCAGAGACTCTGAAATAAAACTCCTGGAAGAGAGCAACACAGAACATCCTGGAGTGCACAGCCAGTCTCTTATATTGTAGCCCACTGGTGTACCAAAAGCAGCACACATTTATGTGGGTTTACATGCTTGTAATCTCTTATACAAGGGCTTAAATGGCTTCTGGATGAAATACAACAATACTCACACACTTTCCTCTTATGGTAGTGGAAAGGTGCACGGTGGTGGGATTGATGTTTGAATATGATCTGTAATGAACTATTGTGAACAACTTTACAAAAATTCAGTTAAATTTAAAAAATAAATAAATAAACTCAGAGGTCTCATGATGTTCTTTCTGCATAAGTGGTTGACCCTGTAAGAACAAAGTTCCAAACCTGAGCTTGTTAGAGTAATCACAATCCCACACCCAAATGGGGCTTTCTAGTGAATCACTGAGTTTTGAGTTATTGTTGATTTGAACATTTTAAATGTATTGAGATGTGCGTAGAGCTGTAAGCCTAGAAATAGGTACCAGTTGGGCTCTATCTGTGAAGATACAGCTGATGATATAGTCTTTTTGTTTTTATTTTACTTTTTAATTTTTTTATTTAATGTAGAAAAAAGGTGGCAACCATTGATATAATTCTATTTTTTTAAAATCTCCACAGGGGGGAAAAAGTGATAGAAATAGTTAACTTGTATAATGAGGCTGTGCTCAAACCTCCATGAACAACAGGGTCAACCTCTCTAATGAAAGTGTTTACATGGTCTCAGACTTGAACATGCATCAGGATCACCTGGGAGAATTGTCACACAAATCACAGAGTTTCGAGAGTTTCTGTTTCTTACAAGATCTGAGGCTCCTGATGTTACTGATCACACAGAGCCCAACTTGATCTGCCCATATAGTCTAGTCCTCATCACTCAAGACAAAAATACTGCGGATTTTCAAAGCAATAAGGAAAAGATGGATGGCTGTCCTCATGTCTCTAGAGTTCGGATAAGCAGTACCTTGGGCGTTACTCTTGGGTCTACAGTGAATTAGGAGAAATGTGAACTTCAGAGAGATTTCAGCTGCACACCCAATTTATAGGTGAAAATGCATGGGCATGAACCAGACAAGTTTTGATTATATAAGTATATAATCTTAATTTATATATATATATGGGGGCTGGAGTGATAGCATAGCGGGTAGGGCGTTTGCCTTGCACGCGGCCGACCCGGGTTCAAATCCCAGCATCCCATATGGTCCCCTGAGCACTGCCAGGAGTAATTCCTGAGTGCAGAGCCAGGAGTAATCCCTGTGCATTGCCAGGTGTGATCCCCCCCCAAAAAAAAACAAAAAGAATTTATATATATAATCTGAGTTTGTTTGATATTTGTATGTGCATATATAATCCATAATCAAGAGTCATTTCAAAAGAAAAAAATCAATAGGTCCTAGGCCGTATTTTGTTCTGTATTGTTTAGAAATTCTTCATTCTAAAGATTCTAAAGATAAATGATTAGGTTTAAATTAATGGTTACGACACTTCACTTGCATGAGGTACACAAGAATTTGATCCCCAGCATCACATATGTTTCCTGAGCATGGCCAGGAGTGATCCTTGAGTGCCAAAATTAAGCTTTGAGCACTGCTGGCTGTGTACTCCTTCTAGCCACTCCTCCAGGAAAGAAAAATGTGAAACACCACAGAGTTGGTATCAAATCCTTTCCTTGAACCTGCTGTGCACGGACATGTTTTGGCCTGCATTTGTATTCACTTCAATACACCCAAGGAGACTTATCAATACAGCCAGCCATGCCTGGCATAGTCTTTATTTGGTCCCAAGTCCTAGCAGTCTTAGCCCCCATGTCACATATCTTCATCCTCCTGAATGTGAATGAGCATAAGTTACATATGGTGTGTGTCCTTGATCCACTTTGGATCAAGAATCTTGGTTCCATTTTGCAGTTATTTTGTGTGTCTTGCCTCTGAGAATGAAGTGGTGCATTGTTCTCAAGACCCAGCAAAGGCAAAATCAAAGCATTTCCCTCATTTTTGAGATTGGAATCAAGGTCTTCAGGCATGAGCCTCCTAACCTGGGGTGGGTGAACTTTGAAGAGTCGTATGCATACTTGCCCCCAGGTATCTCCCCCAATCCCTCCCATTCAAGAACTTGCCTGCTGGACCTGGTCATGACCCCTTCCAGAATTCCTCTCTGTTGTCCTTTGTGTCAAAGCCATAAACTTCCAATTTAGACGAGAAGAGGAAAGACCTAAGGTCAATTGAAAATGTTTCCCATTTGTTTGGGGAATATCCTTCTCGGTAATGAGTTAGGCTGGTTTGGTATTAAACCAGCTGGTTTTTCTGCTGGAGTGATAAGAATTGACCTTGAGCTAATGCTTCATTGGGGGAATGAACAACAATATTTCTGATGACTTCCAAAAAATGCACATCACAGAAAAAATAATTGCACCTGAGTAAAGAAGTTTGGACCTACTTGTGGTTCTGAACAGTGCTTGGGCCCTAGATATTGGGCCCGTGATATAGCAACTATTGTCATAAAATAAATAAATCTGACAAGAGGGGAAATCGTCCCAACAAGGGTGTCTTTATTTAACTTGCATGAATTTACAGAGCACAAAAGGTTCTTTCATAGCAAGACAACAAATAAAAGGAAAAGGAGATCTTCACCCATCAATGCCTGGTGGCTAATTATTCTATTGATCCATAAAACATAGTCTATTAATGCATGCATGATTCTGCAGAACAGAACAGCTGAACATAGATAATAGTACAATTGCATGTACTTTGTATATAAGAATAAGAAAAATTGAAGCATGGAAGTTGTGTAAAAAAAAATAAGAAGAACAAAAAGGGAACTGATTTTGATGTAGGCAGTTAGACGGGGGAGGCCCATGACAATGTAATTCCTCAGGAAGTAATAAAACCAGTAGAGCCAAGGCTGCAAATACAGGAACCAAGGCCTGATAAGGTCCTGACCTGATGCTGGAGAGGGCTGCGCCCCCCCCTTCCCCTTCCTCATCATCCCCCACTCTCAGAGAGAAGATCCAAGCAGGAACAAAAGGCCAGGAAAGGGATTTTAAAGAAGGTCATCAACAATTGGCAACCACCCTAGCAATGGACTTTTACCTAGGTAGATGTTCCATATGGTGTATCTTGGGAAAAACCCTCTGAAGGTCACCTTGAACAAAGGAAGGATGCACATATGCTGCCCAAGTCCATGTGCTACTTGTGCCCACGTGGCTGAGCATGTGTCACCCGCATCTCCCCTTGAAGGTGAAAAAAAGAGAAGAGTCAGGTGGATAACCAAAACCACCTTGTCAACTTAGAAACCTGGGGAGGAATCTAACCACTCTTCCCCAAACTACCTTAAACACTACTCTCTCCTGCATTCCACTGTAGCACTGTAGCACTGTCTTCCTCTTGTTCATCGATTTGCTCAGAGCGGGCACCAGTAACATCTCCATTGTGAGACGTTGTTACTCTTTTTGGAGTATCGAATATGCCACGGGTAGCTTGCCAGGCTCTGCCGTGTGGGTGAGATATTCTTAGTAGCTGGCTGGGCTCTCTGAGAGGGACAAAGGAATCTAACCTGGGTTGGCTGCATGCAAGGCAAATGCCCTATCCACTGTGCTATTGCTCCTGCATTCCAAGAGGGAAAAAAAGCTTCCTCCTGGTAGCCCCTGTGGCTGTCATAACTGACGCAATTATGTAACTCATGCAGATTTCTGTTTGGTCAGTTCACTCTGTGTAGGTATTGATCTTGTGTCAGAACTCCATGGAGAGGGGCTGGAGTGATAGCACAGCGGGTAGGGCTTTTGCCTTGCACGCGGCCGACCCAGGTTCGAATCCCAGCATCCCATATGGTCCCCTGAGCACCGCCAGGGGTGATTCCTGAGTGCATGAGCCAGGAGTGACCCCTGTGCATCGCCGGGTGTGACCCAAAAAGCAAAAAAAAAAAAAAAAAAAAAGAACTCCATGGAGAGTGACAAAGAAACAACCTAAGTGGGCACTGAGGGCATTTCTATGGGACCTTGAGAGAACTTGTGAGGTCATTGTAAGAAAGTCTCTTTTTTTAAAAAAAATCTTATAGAATCACTGTGAGATAGACTCTCACACAGTGTTCATGATTGGGTTTCAGTCATACAGTGTCCCAGTGTTCCAACACCCATCCCTCCACCAGTGTACATTTTTCACCACTAGTGTCCCCAGTTTCCCTCTCGTCATTGCCCCCCTTCTCCAGTCTACCTCTCTGGCAGGCACTTTTCTTCTCTCCTTTTCTCTCTAAGAAGGTCATTTTGGAAGATACATCGAAGTCACTGGCTTCTGTGGATCCCAGGCCTACTGAGGGACCCTTAACAACTTGCCTTCTCAGCTAGTGGCCAAACAAACCATGATGGATGAAGAATTCTGAGTCTATGGCCACCATAAAGATGGCTCAAAGGGCTGGAGCTCATGTTTTGCAGGCAGGAACCTGGTTTGATCCCTGATATGATACAAGTGCCTGAACTCCAGGCTGGTTGTAGCCTCTAAAACTGGAGGTTGCACAGAAAGAGACCAGAAAGAACTGTGAGAACGTAACCAAGGGGAGTTTGGGCACCCAGTTAATGTGTTTTTCTTTCAAGAACACCGAGAGGAGTGGGAGGAAGGCCACTTCTGTGGATTATTTTCATCCCATGCTCATTTTCTCATTTTGTAACTACAGCTGCTCAGAAACTTTGTGGAGTAGCATGGTTAGACTAGCATGGTTAAAGCTGAGTTTCAGCATGGGCTCTGGGAGATGTCCATGTGCCATGGGCTTTGTGGGGGGGATGTCTTTCACCACAGAGATGCTAAAATTAATGAACAGAGAAAAGAATGAGACCTGGAGCTTCCTTTTATGTTGAGCTTCGGATAATTGCCAAAAATGAACCCCTGAGCATCCATAGCAACCTGAGCAAGATGATGCTAAGACATAATGTGACCACTCACAATGAATCTCAGGAGTGCCCAGGCTCCTAGGGGACCATAAGAACACACTGGATTGAAGTAACCCAACTTGTATCACTTGTATCACTTGTCATCCTGTTGCTCATTGAGTTGCTCAAGCGGGCACCAGTAACATCTCTATTGTGAGACTTCTTGTTACTGTTTTTGGCATATCGAATATGCCACAGTAGCTTACCAGGCTCTGCCGTGTGGATGAGATACTCACGGTAGCTTGCCAGGCTCTCCAAGAGAGGCGGAGGAATCGAACCTACCTGCTGTGTTATCGCTCCAGCCCAACCCAGACTTACGTTGTTAAAATGCTATCACTGGAGAGATGTAAGGAGAGTTTTCATTTATGACTTTGAAGTACTAAAATTGAGGACCTATCTCTATAGCTTCTTGATAAACTAACAATGATTGCTTATTAACAAATCTTCCTCCATCTATTGTAAACTATCTAGTTTCTGATTCACCGATGCCTTTATTTTATAATGTCTGTGTCCTTTATGAAGAGCAAAACACATTTTTACATGAACAGTTTACACAGGGAGCAGAGAATGACGAGTCTCTTTAAGTGTGATTAATAGAGTTTATTAAAGTAATAGTTCCTTTTCATATACAGAGGTGTCAGAGGAGTGGGAAGAACAGAACAGGAAAACACAAGTCACATCAAGAAAGTAGAACTTTATTTCACTCTATTTTATTGAGGTAACATCAATGGTAATAGAAAAGAAAATTGCACAGTTATCACTTTGATAGAAGCTTCCTACATGCAGACATGGTTACAGAAACTACAGAAATCAATCTCTCCGCTGTATGTTAGGCTCAAGTTTAAGAAGATCAAACAGAAAAGTGGGGGGATGGAAAGTCTTACCTGAAGCTCCTATCCAGAGGCTGGCGCCCGCCCAGCCCCAGCCCTGAGCCAGCGCCTAGCAGCAGCATTGCTTCTGGCAGCAGCACTTCTGCTGGCAGCACCCCTTGCTGCAGCCACAGCCCTTCCCACAGCCGCCGCCACAGCCAGAGCTGCAGCAACACGGCTGGCAGCAGCAGGGGACGCGGCAGCAGCAGACCCTGCGGCCGCTGCAGCAACCCCCACAGCAGCCACAGCAGCAGGGGCAGCAGCCAGAGCAGCAGCCCACGCGGTAGCATCTGCAGACGGTGCAGCCACCGCAGCCACAGCCACAGCCACCGCAGCCACCGCAGCCACCGCAGCCGCCGCAGCTGCCGCAGCCGCCACAGCCACCACAGCCAGTGCAGTAGACACAGGTGCGACCTCTACAGCCACAGCACCCCATGGTGTCAGTCGAGAGGAGTCAGGAGAGGTGCGGAGGTTGGTTCAGGAGGAGGTGAGGGAGGATGTGGCCCCTCTGGTGAGGGCGGCCCTTTTATACCACCGTGTAGCTTGGACAGTAAAGACACATGACCACTTCCTGTTGCTGTTTATTTCAGTTCACCTAGGAAACCTCAGACATCCCCTATTTATGAGAGACCCTGAGACACCCCTTTATTCTCATTAAGTGTCATAATTCCAGCTTAGATAAATTCACGTTTTCCTCACCGTTTTCTAATAGGAACTTCCATGGATTTAGCAAAGATTCTATTTTCAAACGCAGCCAATCTTGAAATAGATGAGCTTGGGACATCCACTTTCTCTTTGACACTGTCCTTGGTCACTAGCATTTTCTTTAAGGGAGGTTTATATTTCCCTAGTGTCTCTCCATGAGAAATTCTTATGGGTCCTATCTGTGGGAGAGTGAGGACACAGAACCTTACACAAAGGAGGTCACTCCAACTACTGCTATTGCAATCACCTGTCAGATCCGAGAGCCCAACCCTTTCCAGGTTAGTAGCTATACCCCTCTCTACCCAAGACAGATACCCTGACCTCGGCCATGAATATTTTCAGCAAATAAAAACTACCTTCCTCACATTAATTCTTCTTGTGTGAGTCATGTTGGTGGGTCCAGTCCTTATCATCATTCCTCAGCAGGTCACAAGGTTAAGTTTCAGTGGCCCAATGACAACCCCTTTGTCCCTTGAAGTGCCCCAAAATCTGACCCTTGGAGCCTTAGCTCCTGGAACTCTGACCTATTTCTCCCCTGGGAGCTCGGGTCCCTGGTGGGGGATATTCACTGTGATTGAAAGAAGTGCACGAACTGTTCCCTACAGAGAAGAGAACAGTGATTCTCAAACTTGATAGTCCTGGGCCCCTTGCTCTCCAAACAGTGCTTGTTACATGCCTCTAACCTACTGGTCCTTATTGTTTGGAAAATGAACCCAGAGGCTCTTTGAAGACAAATGAATATTTATTTAAACAGAATTCAAGATACTGCGTGTTCACATAATTAATACATTTTTAAATGTATTTATTTATAGTTATATGTATTTTTAATCAAATCACCACAAGACATACAGATGCAAAAATCACTGTCACTGTCATCCCATTGCTCATTGATTTGTTCGAGCGGGCACCAGTAACGTCTCTCATTGAGAGACTTATTGTTACTGTTTTTGGCATATCCAATACGCACGGGTAGCTTGCCAGGCTCTGCCGCGTGGGCGAGATACTCTCAGTAGCTTGCCGGGACCTCCGAGAGGGGCAGAGGAATCAAACTCGGGTTGGCCGCGTGAAAGGCGAATGCCCAATCATTGTGCTATCGCTCCAGCCCGACAGATGCAAAGTTGTTCATAATTTAGTTTCAGTCATACAATGTTCCAGCATCCATTCCTTTACTAAGGCCTATCTCCAGCCACCAATGTCCAGAGATTCCCTCCCTTGCATCTCTCCCCTGACCCACCCCCACAGCCTGCCTCTATGGCTGGTTCTTTTTTCTTTTCTTTTCTTTTCTTTTCTTTTCTTTTCTTTTCTTTTCTTTTCTTTTCTTTTCTTTTCCTTTCTTTTCTTTTCTTTTCTTTTCTTTCTCTCTCTCTTATTTTCCTCTTAGACACTGTGGTTTGCAATATTGTTACTGAAAGCGTATCATGTATATCACTTTACCTACTTTCAGCAGTCACTGTTTGTCCGAGTGATCAATTCCAATTACCATTGTCATTGTGGTCCCTTCTCCGTCCTAATTGCATTCTCCCACCCCTTGTGGCAGCTTCCTACCATGGACCAGTCTGCTTGACTCTTGTTTCTACTGCCTCTGGGTATTATTCACATCCTTTTTATTAAATATCCTGCAAATGAATGTGATTATTCCATATTTGTCCCTCTCCCTCTGATTTCACTCAGCATGATGTTTTCCATGTCCATCCATGTAGAAGCAATTTCATGATTCAGTTTTCCTAACAGCTACATAGTGTTCCATTGTGCCATAATTTCTTTATCTATCCACTTATCTGTTCTCGGGCACTTGGGTTGTTTCCAGAGTCTGGCTAATATGCTAGTGCTTTTGGTATCAGTGTGATGTTTGTTTCCATAGAAACTTTTTGGGAGTGTTTTTGTTTCTTAATTTCCTGGAAGAGACTGAAATGGATTATCAGTAGAAATTGATATGAGACTGAAATGGATTATCCTTGAAGGTTTGAAAGGATTTACTAGTGAATCCATCTGGGTAAGAATTCTTGTTTTGGGGAAGACTTTTGATTACCATTTTAATTTCTTTGATAGTGATAGATTTTTTTCAGGTATTCCAAATGATCTTGGTTCAGCTTTGGGAGGTTACAGGAGCCCAAGAATTTATCCATTTCTTCAATGTTCTCTCATTTTATGATATAAATATTCTCAATATAATCTCTAATGATTGTTTTAATTTCTGTGGTTCCTGTTGTGATGTCTCCTCTTTCATTTCTGATCAATTTATTAGGGTTGATCCTCCCATTCTTTGCGAATCTTACTAGCAGTTTATCAATCTTCTTTATTTTTTGAAAGTAACAGCTCTTTTTTTATCTTTTGGATTTTTTTTTATTCTAGTTCTTTCATTTCCACTTTAAGTTTTGTTATCTCCTTCCTCCTGCCTACTTTTGGCCTCTTTTTATTGGTGATTTTCCAGTTTCTTAAGTTTTGAAGCCAGGTTGCTTATGTGGACCCTTTATTCCTTCCTGATGAGTGCTTGTATAGCAATAAACTTTCCTCTTGACACTGCCTTTGTTGTATCCCACAAGTTCTGATAGGTTGTGTCTTCATTCTCATTTGTTTCCATTAATCTTTCAATTTCCTCTTTGATTTCCTTTCTAATCCACTGGTTGTTCAGTAATGAGTTATTTAATTTCCATGTGTTTGAGTTATTTCCCCATTTATGTTTGTGATTAACTTCCAGTTTCAATGCATCATGGTCTGAGAAGATAGCTGATATGATTTCTATTCTCTTGACTCTGTGGAGGTACATTTTGTGTCCCAGCACATTGTCTGTTTTGGAGAATGTCCCATGTGCCTTGGAGAAGAATGTGTATTAGGTCTTATGAGGATGAAAGAATGTGTATATATATATATATATATACATAAGTATATATATGTATATATATATCTACACATACACACACACACACACACTACCTACCTCTCTTCCATTTATTTCCTCAAATAAAATGTTTTCATGCAGAGCTTTAGTCTAATTGGTGACAAAGAGGTAACAAAGCAGTGTTGAAATCTCCAGCTAATACTGTGCTGTCTAACAGTGTCTAAGTCTGTTAGCTGTTGTTTTAAGTATTTTGCTGGTCCTTCATTAGGTGCACATACGTTGAGGAGTGTGAGTTCTTTCTGATGTACAGATCACTTGATAATTAAGAAGTGACCTTCGCTGTCTCATAAACTAGCCTGATGTTTATGTTGTCTGGTCCTTGTATGGTCACCTCGACCTTTTTGAGGGAGCGGTTTGTTTGAAGAATTGTCTTCCAACCTTTGTCTTTGAGTCTGTATTTGCTCTTACTATTCAAATGTGTTTTTGCAGGAAGCAAAGTGTTCGGTTCAATTTTCCAATTCATTCTGCTATTCTATGTCTCTTAATTGGTGCAATTAGTACATTCACATTAAGAGATTATTGTTATGGGGTTTTGCGTCATCTTTCTGCAGGAGTTTGGCATGCTTATGGGGCTTGTCTTAAAGTAGTCCATTTAGTTCTTGTAATGAAAATTCTGAGTCTGTGAAGTTCCTGAGTTGTTATCTGTAAAGTTGTATATTGTCCCTTTAAATCTAAATGAGAATTTGGCTGGTAAAGTCTTCTTGGTGAGGTATTCATTTCATTGAGATTTTTTCACTGTATCTCACCACTATCTTTGGGCCTGGAGGGTTTCATCTGCTAAGTCTGCTGTGAATCTTGATGACATTCCTTTATATACAGTTTCCTTCTTTGATCTTGCTGCTTTCAGTATTTTATCTCTATCTGTGGTTTTCGTCATTCTGATGAGATGTGTCTTGGGGTATTTTTATTTGGATTTCCTTTAGCTGGTACCCTTCAGGTATTCCGGATCTGGGTGCATTCTGGGTGCATGCTCTCTTTAGCTCTGAGAACTTCTCAGCAATAATGGCTTTGACTGTAGCTTCTACATCAGGGCTGTCTTCTGGTCCCAGTGATTCTTTTTTTTTTTTTCTTTTTGGGTCACACCCGGCAATGCACAGGGGCTACTCCTGGTTCTGTACTCAGGAATCACCCCTGGCGGTGCTCAGGGAACCGTATGGGATGCCGGGCATTGAACTCGGGTTGGCCGCGTGCAAGGCAAACGCCCTACCCGCTGTGCTATCACTCCAGCCCCTGGCCCAAAGATTCTTATGCTTTTCCTCTTGAACTCATCCAAAAGTTCTCTTGTCATCTATTAGTTTATTTTGAGGCTTTCCCCCCTGCCACACACCCCTATCTTCTGCTGTATTCTGGTGGTTTTCTGCACCTTACTTTAAAGCTCAGTGGTCCTGTCCTCAACAGTTACTACTCTGCTGGACAGGTCTTCAAGTGTGTTTTATATTTCACCTACCAGGTATCAGATCTTCCATTTCTGTTTATAGTTTCCTCGGTTCTGCTTGTGTTTTACTGGTGGTTCATTCCATTGTGTCTTTGAGCTGCTTATACGCCCTTAATAATTCCTCTCTAAATTCCTTATCAGAGAGGTCATTTAGCTTGTTACTACTGGTTAAGTTTTACAGACTATCATCTTCACTCACGAAGCGTGGTGGGTTTCTGTGTCGCTTTACCTTTGTGGTCTTTGCAATCTGGAGTTTGTTTCTTGTGTGGTTAAGTGACTAAAGATATCATTTTATATTTATGGCAAGGGGTGAAGAATGTCCTCTTGGTATGTTTAGGGAAAGGTGAAGAAATATGTGGCCACAGAGCGTAGCCACGCCCGAGTGACCAAGCAGCCCTCCTCTTCCGTATCCACTTTGTGAGTTGGGTGCAATCCTGACCCAGGGGCAAAAAGCAGGTCCTCTGACCCAATGCCACTGAATTTCCCGATTATCACATTTTTGAGAAAATACTTTAAAAAATGTAGTGCTGAGAAGAGTCTTGTTTTTTTCCTTTTTGCAAATCTCTGATGTTTGGCTTAGTCAAAGATGGGGTGGTGGGGGCATTTTCAGGTGACCTCCTCTGTTCTCTGTTGTTTTTGCTCAAGTATCTGAAGTAGGGATGGTCTCAAACAGAACTGCAGGAGGGGCAAGGAAGGTTCTCTTTCTACGTGGGGGGACCCTGGGGTTTTCAAGTCACGCGTTGAGAATAGTTAAGGTAGAGATTAGGAAAATTTTTATTCCTGAGGAAACAATCTTAAAAATGTCCCCTACTAGGCCCCAAGTCTGAAACTCAGTGGCAGAGCCGCCTGAGCCCCAGGTCTGGGGTCCACTCCCAGCAATGCCAGGGCCTCCCCCATGAGCACTGCTGGATGTGGCACTTCATCCACTGCCCCAGGAAGAAGTAAATGTAGGGTGCTACAGAGTTGGCAGCAAATCTTCCAAAATTTTCATACACATGTGCCTCAGAGGAGAGAGAAAAGACTGCTGCTGTGGTGGCTGTGGTGACTGTGGTGTGTGTGGTTCTGTAGTGGCTGTGATGGCTGCAGTGGACGTGGTGGCTGTGACTGTGGTGGTTGTGGCTGTGGTGGCTGTGGTGGCTGCGGTAGCTGTGGCTGTGGTGGCTGTGGCAGCTGCACCGTCTGCAGATGCTACCAGGTGGGCTGCTGCTCTGGCATCAAGGGTGTGACCCTAAAACAAAACAAAACCAGCAAAACCCCCAAACAAACAAACAAAAGAAAGCCAGTGAATACCCTTCCCAAATATTTAAATCCATCCAAATTCTTCTCTTATGAATCAGAAGATGTGGGTCTTCAAAGGGAATGGTGGTTTTTGAAGATCCACTGGAAGAAGGTGATCTGACTCATAAACGACCCACCCTCCCATCAAGATGCTGTCGCAGTTCGGCAAAGGTCAGCTTGTTGTATTCCTTAAAGTCTCCTTAGACTGATGAGTTTAAAACCCCAGAACAAACCACCATTTAAGTGACTGAATAAGATTTGAAATGAAATCCAAAGGAACCCTAAGCCTTAACCATACTTCAGTGTCAAACTAATTTAGGCAGAAATGCAAGCAGAAATTCATTTGAAAATAACCTGTGAAATAGAGGGTGGGTTGACAAATAAGCAAACCAAGGCCAACCACACGTCCACTGGTGCTGACCCACTTAGCTCAAACTGGGAGTAGTTTTTCCTTTATAGTTTGGGATATAAGCAAACTAGATTGATACCTCCAAAGCACCGAATATGTAGTACCGGCCAAATTTATGGGGGTAAAATAAGTCAAAGGGGCTGCCCTTGGCTGGAAGGAATTCTATCTCAGGAGGGTAACTAGTTCTGGTAGATGGAAATCCACATTAATTTGCATCATCCATCAGTTGGTAGCAGGTGCATTTCCAAAAAGTTACTTGAATTGGTTCTTTGTGAATAAAACTTTAAAAAAAATTTTAATTGAATTACCATGAGATACAGTTACAAAGCTTTCATGTTTGATTTTCAGTCATACAATGATTCAATATACATTTCTCCACCAGTGCACATTTTCCACCAACAATGTCCCAAGTATCTCCCCCCATTCCCACCCCTCTCCCTGCCTCCATGGCAGATAATTTCCCCCATACTCTTTCTCCACTTTTGGGCATTATGGTTTGCAATACAGATACTGAGAGATTATCATGCTTTGGTCCTTTATCTACTTTCGGCACACATCTCCCATCCGGAACTATCCCTCCAACCATCATTGACTTAGTGATCCCTTTTCTATTCCAGCTGCCTTCTCCCCTGCTCATGAGGCAGGCTTCCAACTATGGGGAAATATTCCTTGCCCTTGTCTCTACTGTTCTTGGGTGTCAGTCTCATATGATGTTATTTTATATTCCACAAATGAGTGTAGTCATTCTATGTCTGTCCCTCTTTCTGACTTATTTCACTTAGCATGATACTCTCCATGTCCATCCACTTATAAGCAAATTTCGTGACTTCATCTTTCCTAACAGATGCATAGTATTCCATTGTGTAGATGTACCAAAGTTTTCTTTAACCAACTGTCTGTTCTTGGGCATTCCGGTTGTTTCCAGATTTTGGCTATTGTGAATAGTGCTGCAATAAAAATACATGTGCAGATGTTATTCCTACTGTTTTTTTTTTTTTTGCATCTTCAGGATATATTCCCAGAAGTGATATTGTGGGGTCATATGGAAGCTCAATTTCTAATTTTTGGAGGAATGCCTATATTGTTTTCCCCAAAGGCTGGACCAGATGGAGGAGGTGCAGCCACCACACCTTCTCCAGATGGAGCCCTGGCGACACTGAGCAGCAACTAACACGGCTCCGGGATGCGGGACTGGGACACATCCGAACTAACGTGGCCGCGCGACCTTTTCTAAAAACTGAAAACATACAATCTTTTAATGGAAAACTAATTATCAAATGCTTCCTTAGTAGGGCTGTCTTTCTTGGGGGAAAACTCCAACAATAATAGTGAGTTTTGTGTTGAAATATGGAACATAATCAAGGTAAAGAGAAAATAAAGTGAAACTCATCAGTTATACAGTTGGGGGTGGGGGGCAGGGGCGGGGGGTATACTGGGGATTTTGGTGGTGGAATATGGGCACCGGTGAAGGGATGGTGTTTGAATATTGTATAACTGAGACATAAACCTGAGAACTTTGTAACTTTCCACATGGTGATAAAATAAAAATTAAAAAAATAAAAGGCTGGACCAGTCGTCATTCCCACCAACAATGAAAGGGAGTCCCTTTCTCCCCACATCCACATCAGCACTGATTGTTCTTGTCCTTTTTTGATGTATGGCAGTCTCTGGAGCACACACCAAAATACTATCTGGAGTGACAGCACAGCGGGTAGGGCGTTTGTCCTGCACACGGTCGACCCAGGTTTGATTCCTCTGTCACTCTCAGAGAGCCCGGCAAGCTACCGAGAGTATCCTGCCTGCACAGGAGAGCCTGGCAAGCTACCTGTGGCATATTCAATATGCCAAAAACAGTAACAACAAGTCTCACAATGGAGATGTTTCTGGTGCCCGCTCGAGCAAATCCATGAACAATGGGACAACAGTGCTACAGTGTAGACAGTGCCTGTCTCTGTGGTGTGAGATGATATCTCATTGAAAACTATTTTTTTAATAAAAGAAATGTATCTACCTATAAACAAAACTCTTGCCACAAAATGGAATTTAAATCATAAATAAAAGCCATATATGTTCAGTTCTTCTTTTTGTGGCATACATGAAGGTCTTACATAGTGGTGAAATAAAAGCTATTTTTCATGGTTCTTGTTTGCCTGACAGCCCTATTCATCAACCAGTTCTTTTTTTCTCTGAATAAATTCAGCCATGGTGTGCTCAGAAGTTTCCAGGATTACACCTGGTCGAGCTCAGGGGACCATGTGGTGCTGGAGGTTGAACCAGGCAGGCTGAATGCAAGACATGTTCCTTACCTCTTGTCCTATGTCTCAAGTCCCTTTAAAAAGAGACAATCATTCTCTGGAGGGGAGAGATGGGCAACTCAAAATAAAGGCAAAGAGAAATGTTTAATAGTAAATTGTAATTTATTAGGAAATTTAGAAAGGAGTAGTTGACACAGAGGACTAGAACAAGGCAGGGACTAGAGAGAAAAGAAGAAATGCAGAAGAAATCATCTAGAAGAAACCATCTTATCCCCCTGCGGAAGTGGGGTGGGCCCCAAGAGGTCCGTTTCTTCCTGAGGAGCAAGGCTGGCCTCTGGCCTCGCCTTTGGCTGGATGCAATTCCATCAGAAACCTTCCACGGGGGGAAACTGGAAAAGACCCAAAGCACAACTGAGGAGAATCCAGAAGAGCCTCAGCGCCAGAGGACAAGTCCCAGATGCAGATGGCGACAGGGCAGAGGCCAGTCCTCAACATCTCCTGCCAGGACTGTAGGCTGGCGCCCGCCCAGCCGCAGCCCTGCGCCCGGCGCCTAGCAGCAGCATTGCTTCTGGCAGCACTTCTGCTGGCAGCAGCCCTTGCCGCAGCCGCAGCCGCCGCCACAGCCAGAGCTGCAGCAACATGGCTGGCAGCAGCAGGGGATGCGGCAGCAGCAGACCCTGCGGCGGCTGCAGCAGCCCCCACAGCAGCCACAGCAGCAGGGGCAGCAGCCAGAGCAGCAGCCCACGCGGTAGCATCTGCAAACGGTGCAGCCACCACAGCCACAGCCACCACAACCACAGCCACCACAGCCACCGCAGCCACCACAGCCACCACAGCCACCACAGCCACCACAGCTAGTGCAGTAGACACAGGTGCGACCTCTACAGCCACAGCACCCCATGGTGTCAGTCGAGAGGAGTCAGGAGAGGTGAGGAGGTTGGTTCAGGAGGAGGTGAGGGAGGATGTGGCCCCTCTGGTGGGGGCGGCCCTTTTATACTAGCCCTGTGGAAAGTGTGTCCCACCCCCCCCCCCAGCCCACTTCCCTATTGCTGATGCAGATGTGCCTATTAAGTTCTCACGTGGTCTGGGGGGCGCTTCCTCAGTGGTCCTCCTGACGAAATAAGCTGCTAAGCTGGCTAAGTTGACTCGGACTTGTCTTTTGAAAGGCCCCCTGCGAAACAGAACAGGCGACAACTACCCATCCCTTTTCCTTTCTTCCACAGTCGGCAAATCTGGGTATCTAGGTGGACCCAGGCTTTCCCTGTGGGCCTGTTTACATTTTCTCATTGCTATCAGCTGAAGACAGAGATAGGGCAGGGCTTCGCCCTTTCTGGCCATCTTCTAGCTTAGAAAGCCTTGCTTTCAGCAGAGGAGAACTTTTTGGAAACAGGGAGGGGAAGAGTGGCCCTCCTCCACCCCTCACCCCTTCACCCAACCCCAGCCCTATCATTCTAACTGCTAGAGGCAGAGTCCTTGGGTATTTATCTCATAAAAATAAAAGATAAAACATCACTGGCTCAGGGCCTAGAGAGATTACTCAAGAGGCGGCCACAGGCTTTGAACTCCGGAGGCCTGGGTTCAATCCTGAGTCCCCCTGAGCACTGCCAGGAGTGACCCCTGGCCCCAGAGAGTTGGCCTCTCAGGGCGGGAACAGCGCCTCCTATGCCTTCAATCAGACCACTGCCATCAGTGTTTTATTTTTATATATTTATTTTTGGGCCACACCCGGCGATGCTCAGGGGTTACTCCTGGCTCTGCACTCAGGAATTACTCCTGGTGGTGCTCGGGGGACCATACGGGATGCTGGGAGCTGAACTTGGGTCTGCCACATGCAAGGCAAACGCCCTACCCACTGTGCTATCGCGCCAGTCCCAATATTCTGGGTCTTTCATACTGGATTCTTTTCAGGTTAATTTTCAGATAGTTAAAGGAGGCTTAAACATGATTTCTTTAAAAAGGCAGCTGAGATAGAAAGGGGCCACCAAGTAAATGATGCTTGGAGGGCTGGCTCAGGATGGGAGATGTGTAATGAAAGTAGACTATGGACCGAACATCATGACCACTTAGTACCCGTACTGTGAACCATAACACCCAAAAGGAGAGAAGGAGAGAGAGAGAGAAAAAGGGAATGTGCCTGCCACAGAGGTGGGTGGGGTATAGAGGGGTGGCGGGAGGGATACTGGGATCATTGGTGGTGGAAAATGGGCACTAGTGGAGGGATGGGTACTCTATCATTGTATGACTGTAATGTAATCACGAAAGTTTATAAATCTGTAACTGTGTCTCACGGTGATTCTTTAAAAAAAATTAAAAATTAAAAACCAAAACTAAACATAGCTTCTTTACTGTCCATTGATAGCAATACAAATAGGTGACATTAATCTACAGAGTTAGAGGTCAGGCTAGTAGTCGCCATTGTGGAACTAGCAATGGCCGGGAGCACCTTGGGGCACAGAGGGTGGGGAGCAATAGTGCTCTCTGTTGTTTGGGTATTGCTTAGAAGACTGTTCACTTGGGGAGCTGGGGAAACGCACAGTGGCTAAGGCACTTGCCGTGCATGTGACCATTCTGAGTACAGAGCTAGGAGTGGCCCTGAGCAGCGCATGGTGTAGGCTACCCCCAAACAAACAAACAAACAAACAAACAAACCAAAAGATATGTTGAGGGAAGAAAGCCAAAAGAAGAAAGACAGACACAGGATGATCTCACTTATCTGTGGTATAAAGAATAACTGGATGAGGAAATGTATTGTAGTAAGGGGGGGGATGCCTAGATCACCCTTGACTCCAAAGTTTAGGGAGGAGAAGGACAGAGAAAAGACATCAAGGGGAAAGGAATAACAAGAGAATGGGTAGTCTTGAACGACAAGGGTTGGGGGTTCAGATATACTGGTGATGGGAGAGTGGCATAGCTGTCCCCCCAAACACTCAACTACACTGAAAACATGAACGAGAGCTAAGTTGCAACAACTGGAACTTTTTGATGTACCTGTCAAGGTGACAGGGGCTGGTTGGGGTAGGAGGGGGATGTGGCGAGAGTGGAATATGGGAACACTGGTGGAGGAAAGTTGACATTGGTGGTGAATTGCTGTTGAAATATTATATACCTGTCGGGCCCGTGCTCGGCTCCGGCCGGCCGGGTTTTCGGCCCGGGCGCCCATGCCCCTGCAGAGCCGGTGGATGTGGAACAAGCGGGAACCAGAGACAGCTTTAGGAATTGGGGTTCCAGCAAGTGCCTGCACCCATGTATGGAGACTGTGAATTAAGCCTTTGCCCCACGCCGGCTAACGGAGGAAAGAACCTTCCTTCTTGGTCTCTCTCCCCTCCGGGAGAAGGCGTGGAGTCCGACATTTTGTGGGTCCGTTGAGAAGGTACGAACTTGGTGGCGCGGAAAAAAAAAAAAAAATGTGTGCTTTGAACTTGAAACAGCCGCAGGATACAGAGCCAGCCCTAGTCGGGCCCGTGCTCGGCTCCGGCCGGCCGGGTTTTCGGCCCGGGCGCCCATGCCCCTGCAGAGCCGGTGGATGTGGAACAAGCGGGAACCAGAGACAGCTTTAGGAATTGGGGTTCCAGCAAGTGCCTGCACCCATGTATGGAGACTGTGAATTAAGCCTTTGCCCCACGCCGGCTAACGGAGGAAATATGTAATTTCTGGCAGAATTTTCCCAGGACTTTATACAGAAATCCAAAACCGCGCGGACGCTACTGCGTCCGCGCGACTTAACATTTATAATTGTCATCAATGTGAAAGGGTTCCATTTGAACAGGTCAGACTTGGGGGGGGAAACTCCAAATAATAACAGTAAGTTTTTGTTGAAATATTGAAGGTTCTTAATGTAACAGCCACCTCTGGACTATGAGCTAAGCAAAAGCCCCACGCTGGCCAACGTGGCGTGGAGTACACCATACTATGAGGCGCAGGAAGGGGGATGAGGGGGAAAAATTAAAAAAAAAAAATGGAAAAGGAAAAAGAGAAAAAAAAGAGAGAGAGAGTTATGTCAACTATAGTGAGTTTTGTGTTGAGTTATGGAATGTAATCAAGGTAAAGAAAAAATGAAGTGAAATTCATTAGTTATACAGTAGGGGGTAGGGGGTGGGGGCGGGGGGTAAACTGGGGTTTCTGGTGGTGGAATTTGGGCACTGGTGAAGGGATTGGTGTTTGAATATTGTATAACTGACATATAAACCTGAGAACTTTGTAACTTTCCACATGGTGATTTAATAAAAATTAAAAAAAAAAAAAAAGAAATATTATATACCTAAATATTCATATATATGCACATATATACATACATATTATGCCCCAAACTCAACTACCAATAACTTTGTTAATCACAATTCATTAAATAAAAAAATGTTTTAGAAAAGAATGTTCACGGGCTGGAGCAATAGCACAGTGGGTAGGGCGTTTGCCTTGCACGAGGCCAACCTGGGTTCAATTCCCAGCATCCCATATGGTCCCCTGAGCACCGCCAGGGGTAATTCCTGAGTGCAGAGCCAGGAGTGACCCCTGTGCATCAGCAGGTGTGACCAAAAAAGCAAAAAGAAAAAGAAAGATAAAAAGAAAAAGAAAAAGAAAAGAAAGAATGTTCACTTTTGTAGAAATTCATTGAGTGTACTGAATGATGCTTTTATTTTTCTATATGCTTGATATCTTTCAATAAAACCAGCCTGAAAAAGAAACCAGGCAGAATCAAACAAACAAGATGGCTTCGTTTGGAGTGACCAGGCTGACGAAGTGGTTATGGGGCATTCTGTTGCCCTCTTGAACCTGCTTGAGCTCACTGGGTGTTTGCCACTGCCCCTCCCTGATGTAAATGTGCGTACTCCTTTCTGCTAAGTACTGTTTTGCTGAAATCTTGGTACATAGAAATTCCCTCTGTATATTTGAAAGTTTGACTTTCCTATGCCACAATAAAGACAGAACAGTAAAGTCATGCAAAATTTCTGTGCAGGAAAACACACAAGGAACAAGCATTTCTGCCAAGCTTTTAGCTAGTATGCGTTTCTCCCCCGCTCTAATCTTTGGGATGCGTCTGAGTTTATTTAAAAGGGAGCATGAATTTCTGCCACCACGTTGCTTAATGCTTTTGCATCATATGAAGTTGGGAGTGGAGCGGGCAGTGGGTTCAATGTAATAAGTAGTGGTTCAGTTCTCCCCCTGATAAGGAAATAATTTTGCAGGGCGTGGTGAGTACATAAGACGGAGCTATGCATTATCTCTTAGCTGGTAAGACACGCATGTAAGGCAACTGCAATGGGATAAGAACTAGAATAACCCTCCAAACTGCCTTAGAGAGATAAAGGGAAATAAGATAATTGAGAGTATATGTGGGAGGAGCGGAGCTGTGGAGGTCACTGGGAGGGGCTCGCTACATAAAAGCTTCCGTTAAGATTGGCAGGTGGAAATTGTGGCGGGTGTTCAGGCCGGGTGAAGGTTGGGGAAGGCAAGGAAACCCAGCAATGGGGAGCACCGTCTAGAAACACAGGGGGAGTGAAGGAGGCGGGAACTCGAGAACTGCATGGTTAATTAGCTTCAGGAGAAGGCAATTCCTATTTCAGGAAGGTGACTGAACAGGGGCTGGAGCGATAGCACAGCGGTTGGGTGTTTGCCTTTCATGCGGCCGACCCGAGTTCGATTCCTCCGCCCCTCTCGGAGAGCCCGGCAAGCTACCGAGAGTACTGAGCCCTCGCTGCAGAGCCTGGCAAGCTCCCCGTGCATATTGGATATGCCAAAAACAGTAACAATAAGTCTCTCAATTAGAGACGTTACTGGTGCCCGTTCGAACAAATCGATGAGCAATGGGATGGCAGTGACAGACAGTGACTGAACAGTACATAAGGAACGTGAGCCTGAACGCGGGCACAGGTGAAACGAGGCTGGATCCAGTCTGGACCCGCATGGATCATCAAAGACATGGAGGCGTGAAGGAGAAAAGTGAGAAGCTGCCATAGGACGCGCCCCAGGAACGGTATCACTGCGGGAGCACGGACAGCTCCACATTCAGAGCAGCCAACAGCTGTGCTTTGATCTGATATTTGGACATTTAGGAGGTGGGCAGCAAAACCACCCCCTGCATCAACTTAATCTCGCACTATGTACTTTTGTGAAGTACTCCTGTGGCCAAAGACCTCCGGAGCCCAGCCACAGCCATGCTCAAGGCCCCTCTCCACATGTTCGGACAAGCCTCATGCATGAAGGTGGCAGCAAAGGAACCCAGGTGTGTGGGACCTGGGACTGAGACCTCCAAGGCTGCTCGGATCGGGACTGGGCCTCTTCTGCCCAGATTTCCCATTTCCAGTCGCTAGGCAGTCACATCCAGGGACTTCCCCCGGAGCCATGTAATTTCACCAACGGCCAACATCCAGAGACTTAAAACCAAGCTCCAGGAAGACATCTTATAGCCTACTTCTCCCTCTGGGAGGACCTGGGGAGCTACCGAGAGTATCCTGCCCACATGGGAGAGCCTTGCAAACTCCCCATGGAGTATTCATATGCCAAAACCAGTAACAATGTTGGATCTCATTCCCCTGACCCTGAAAGAGCCTTCAATGCAGCATCGTTGGGAAGGATGAGTAAAGAGAGGCTTCTAAAATCTCAGGGCTAGGACGAATGAAGACATTACTGAGACTGCTTGAGAAATTCGACAATCAATGGGATGATGGTAATGATGATGATGATGATGATGATGATGTACTTTTGTGAGACTCCCCTGCTTAAATGATCCCCTGCTGTGATCCGGTAACCATTATCCTGGAGTGTCTCCCTAAAGTACTCAGAAGCAAAGCCCTCTCCATTGCCCTCTGGAGTTGGTTCTTTGACGCACTTCATTTTCTACCCTGACCAGTGTCCCAGGGTCAGCATTTAATGCAACCCGGAGGCCTCAGAAGCAAAGAGCTTGAGTTTTCGTGGTGGTGGGTGGTGGTAGTGGTGGTGAAGATGAAGGCGGGTGGGTGGCACCCGGGTTCTTTGTCCACACCATAGCATGATGGAGCCGTGACTGCCATCAACCACACCGCTGGGGTTGCTGCCACAGCTAATTCTCCTGCTCACACCTCGACCATGTCACCTTGCCCTTAGGTCTCCCCTCCCTTGAACCACACTATGCTGCACGGTCCTGAGATGCTGCTTAGATTCTTCATGCCTCACAAGGGTTTCTCTCTCTGACTTTTTTTTTTAACCCTGTGCCTCACCAGAAGCCCAGTGTAGGGTACAATAGTTATTGGCCCATGGAATTCTCAAAAGTCCTTTTAATAGCCAGAAGGCCAAGTGCCATTATCTTACACCTTTACCTTATGATGGCAGCATATGTGGGGGTTGATTAGGATGTCCTTCTGTCTTCTTCTAAGGGGACACCCCCCTCCAGTACACCCACTTTATTGTTTCTCTAAAATTAACCAAGTATGTCAGAAACCCCTGGACTGGAGTGATAGCACAGTGGGTAGGGCATTTACCTTGCACACAACCGACATGGGTTCGATTCCTCTTCCTCTTTGATTCCAGATTCCTCTCGGAGAGCCTGGAAGCTACCCATGGCATATTTGATATGCCCAAAACAGTAACTATAAGTCTCATAATGGAGATGTTCCTGGTGCCCACTCAAGCAAATCAATGAGCAATGGGATGACAGTGATACAGTGATGTCAGAAACCCCAAACCTACAGAAATTGGGTTCACTCCCAAAATGCAAATGACATTATGAAAGCAGAATTGATAAAAAAAAACCACACATACACAAATAAGACACACACCAAAGACCCAACTACTGTTCAATAAACTTGTATTTCAATAACTTTTTCTAATCAAGTAAGCCAGTCTCATTTATAACATTTTATATGTTACTAATATTTGGCAATAGTCCTCCATATATGTAGGTAAAATGGATACTTCTGCATGCAGTATAGTGTGCTTGAGTTGTATTTGTGCTAATTCAAGGTGAAAATAGTAGGAATATAGAAAAATGATTGTTTAGATCCTCCCTCCAGACGATTCTTCAATCCAGGAATGGAAATAAATAATAAGGCATTAACAAGATTTATGGTAGAGTTGAGATTGCCATGCAGAGGGTCTACTCTTGATTGCACTGTAAAAAATGAATTGTAACCAATTCAACTTATTTGTTGGCTATGAAATAGGTTGAATTATTTGTTTTTATTTTGGCTTCCACAATTGAATTTTCCCCAAATTTGTTTAGTGTGTTTCTATTTCAGAAAATAGTTGGTGAACTGACATTACAGACATTTTTCTCATTCTTGAGGTCCCCATAACCATGCCATTGGATGCTGCGCCAGGCTGTTTACACTCGAGGTGCCCCAGAGCGGGGCAGGTGAGAGCCCTCCCAGCCCCAAGGGACCCAGTCCTGGCAACTGACCTCCACAACCCAACTGCCACCATGCTCCAGGCCACTTTCCACATGCTTGCACCAAGCCTCACATATGAGTGAACATATTCCTGGACCATGAAGCCGCTTAAGACACTTCCTATTCATTTTCCATAATTAGCACACCATATTTGATGGGGTTCACACAGCAGGCAACACATCGTAGATGGAAATGTATATATGCCCATATACATATTTTCAGATATATAATACCAAAGCTCACATCACCCAAATTTTAACATGTTAGTGATATCCTATAGAATGTCTCAATGGCTCCTTCCAAAATAGAACAATATTCACACTGTTTTCTATATGAATACTCTTTTGTGAGCATGTTCAGCAGCTCTTCATAACAAACAATGCAAAATATATTCTGTCATTTGTGTTTTGGGGCAGGGCTTGGGGCTTGTGGTGGAAACATCCCGAATTTGGTGGTGGGAAGGTGTAATGGTGGTGAGATTGGTGTTTGAATATTGATGTAATCAAATATTGTGAAGTAACATAAAATAAATTAATATTACAAAAAGAGAAATGTTTCTCATACTTTATTACAGGAAAAAGCTGAGATGTTCTCTATAGTACATTAGAGGTAAGAGCACAAATAAATGCATGTGGCTGAAAGATGACTATAAGCCACAGAGTCAAAGAGGTGAAAGATCAAGTTCAGCTGCTAAAGGACAGGGAGAAGCTGAAGAATTCAGTAGATTAGGACTATGCCTAGAACCCGGACCATTAAACTTAGCCCTAGCCTTTCAAGTATAGTGCAGTAATCTCTGTAATTACCCAATGAGGAAACTTAACTTCCACACAGACAGCATTTGTTGGGTTCTTTTTATTAAACTTTAAAATCAAAATTAGAGGGGACACTCACTGGGCAAAAAAGCAAAACACATTTAGAGTATCTGCATTCAGACTCATCTATACTCACAGCTCATCCCAGCTTTTCTGGATAGACAACTATCCCCACTTGTACAACTAGGTCACAAGAAACAAAAAGATGTGTAGTGTGAGACCCATTACTTACTGGCACATATTCCTAGGTAGTAAAGCTCAAATCATAAACATGCCGCTTTAAAATAACCAGGCATTGCTGTCCTAAATAAAGGATATTATTTAGCACATCTCTCAATTAACTTCCTGATTATAGCTCTAGTGCCAAAGATAAACAGTTGAGCGAAATCAAGCCAAATCAATAAATAGTTGTTGAACCCGTATTCAGTGCCAAGCAATGTGGATGATACATAGAAATGGACTTTAAAGTCTCTCCAAATAAATAAGAGAGGCAGCAAGAAATAACTGAGCAAATTAAGGGAAAGGAATTCAAGTCATAGTTGAGTAAAAGTTGACTCAGTACTGGCAGATTACATTCCATGTGAATATCGAAACTTCCAAGAGTTATAAGCACAGACTAGTTACTTCCAATTTCACAGTGAAGACAGGAGCACTTTATGAAAAACACAGAGTTAGTGATCTTGAATGAAAAACTGGAGGCAAATAGGAAGGCCAAGGAAAGGAGATGAGGGAGGTGGCAAAGTCTGGGACCATCCTGGATGAGCTACTTCCTCCCTCCAGCTGCAGGTGTGGGACCTGATCCTTCTTTAGATCTCACTGTCCTGATGAAAATAGTAACTCTTCCACAGTGTGACTGTGAAGTGTAAATCCAATGATGCATACAGAACACTTAGAATGGAATTTGGGATTTATTGAGCACTCCAGAAATGTCAGTCATTTTCAGTAAGTTAAATGTTTTAAGGGAAGATATGAGATGGTGGTTTCCTTTTCCTGCAGTTCAGGGCAACCAGCTCCTGTGCCATGAAGATAAACAGGCCGAGGTCGGGTCCAGCATGGTGACTATCTAGTGAGGCTGGTGGGACACTAGTGTCCCTCCCCGGCAGTGCTCATGGAACGCTTTCCCAGTCCGACCCCCCTGACACTTCCCCAGGGAAACTGAGGTGAGACAAGCAGCAGCAGGAGGCAGGGGAACAGTCTCTCAAAGCAATTTCCTCCTAAGCTCCCCCTTCATCCACAGCATTTCTCTTATTTTATGAGATAGTCAGAAAAGTTACTTCTTTGGAGAAACAACTCAAGACACTGACAACACCAACAAATTAATAGTGTTACATGCAGAAAAACTATTTATTGATATGACAAAGGTCAACTAGATGGGGGAATAACTGCATACTTCTTACCAGTCCAGGGATAGAGTGAGGTATGGAATAAACACACCTTGATTGAAAAATTCAAGATGACACCAAAAACCCAAGCAATCAAGGTAAGTCATATTTCTGTGTGATGTTTTTAAAGATCAAAATTCACTCAAAAATCCATGGGAAACAAAAGTCCCTTCATAAAGAAACGGTTGGACCCTGTGCTTGTGTCACTCAGTCTCTCTGAATTTACTTTGCCGAAATTTGGCACATTTTAGTTTTGGATGGACATTTAAATATTATAATCTTGCAAATACAACCATGTTCCACTGTTTTTTTCTATTAAACACTGGCAGGCAGAAAGATGCATATGGTGAGTAGAGATTCAAATAATTAAAATCCTATTTCACAGGGACAGGTCATCATTTATATACATACCCAAAATCATTTAGGGAAGTCATGGATTTTGCACTTTGTTATGAAAGTCACAGAAGCTAAGTCCCACCTTCATTCTTCTCAACAGACTCACCATCTTGAAGTTTAGAACCTGAGCTTTGGTATCCAAGAAACTGGATCTGAATTCTGGCCCCACTGTGTGGTGACTGAGAGACTAAGTAGGGAGGAAGCTGGCTGGCAATGCTCTCCCCAGCATCATTGTCATCTCAGAGTGACCCAATTGTTGATCGACCTGTGCCTCTACCTGGAAAATTTAGATCTCCCACCATCGCACCTCCGCTTGTCAAACCTTGATTTAGCATCCTTAATTCTCCTTCAATGCATGTGTTTAATAATTAGCTCCCAATCTACATCCAAACATTCCCCAAATCTCTCCACTGGATAATAACCAAGTTCACATTATGAGTACCCAGACTTTCTTGACTTCCTGTCTAGTGTGAGTGACTGATTGATTGATTGAATTTTGTCTCTGGGCTCACTTCTGTCCAGTTCCTTGTCTCTGTACTGCCTGACTGAAATCTTCCACCAGTATGTCTGTACTCCACCATTTTTTTCCTTAATGTAAATCACAATGTCTAAACATTTGGGTGAGACTTTCCTTGATCTGGACTTGTTTATCTCTCATCCTGTTACCCTCTCTACAAGTCTGTAGCCACTGAACTTCATCTCTGGTTATATAGCACGCGCACACACAAACACGCATATGAGGCCCACCACATGCTTTCCCAGCAAAGTCTTCATTCTTTATGGCTTGGACAAATGACACTGCCTCCATGGGTTATCTGTGACCATCTCACTCCCCTCAAAGTGTGGGTGAGGTAACTTTCCCATTTTTTCATAGTATCCTATGTTGTTTTAAGGCCCTATGACAATACCTAGGTTAATTATGATGTACGTGGGCCACAGCAATTTGAGGAATATTCATACATAATATGTCCAAAATTTACTCAAGACTCTTCCCTCTGGACAAGTCTCAGTTCTGTGTTCTTTCTTGAAAGCATAATTCATTACCTCTCTCTTTGTTTTTTCTCCCCCTAGCCCCATATTTCTCTAAATAAAACTATTTCACTTCACTATTTATCTTCTCCTGAAATTCTTTCCAGTGAAACAAGATAATGAATATGAAAACTTGGGCAGAGGTTAGAAGTGATTTTCCTTTTCTTGTAAAGAGAAATTAGTCACTCTAGCCCGACTCCAGGGTTTCCTGAGAATGTGGGTTTTGGCAATAGGTTCTAACACTACACTGATGAAGTGGGCTTTATACACTCTTCTGGATGACCAATGGGGCTGGTGCAACGTGAACATCCACTCCACGCAGCAACCTGTGACAGACTTTACCAGTTCTGACCATCCCAGATACTGCTCTCGAGAGGCCAAGGTACAGATTGAGCAGGACAGTGGTAACTCTCTTCTATTGATGCTATTATCTTGCTTGCTCCTCATTTCTCCAACCAACATGGTTTAGGGAACTCCAGGAGACTCACACTTTAATAGTAACCATTCAAATCACCTTAACCATTCTGCACATCCCCAGGAGAATGACCTGGAGATTTATCATTTCACAAGTCACTCAGGAGAACCAGTAATATCATCACTTATCATTAATCCCATTGTTAATCATTACTTAACCATCAATATCATTACTTATCCTTTGCTTGTGCATTTCTCCATCAAACTATGGGTAACACAAGGTCAGGAGTCATTGCTTCTCATTTGATCTTCTATCCCACTGCAGGGTGCAGTGGATTGAAATTAATTCTGGACTCTAAATAGATAAAATGGTGCCACAAAATAGGAACACACACATAAGAAAACAGAAACACTTGGACCTACAAAAAACACCATTTCATTCAATATTTTAACACAATGATGACTGAAGAACAACCTGGCTAACTCCAATGAAGCAGTGTTATTCCAGGACCTGATACTGCTAAATATTGTTTTGTTTAAGATGATAGTTTTCAAAACCCTGTCAACAACCTTCAGTGAAGGCCAAACAGTATCAGTTACCTCAGAGTTCATCTACATCACTGTGTCACTGTCATCCCGTGTTCATCGATTTGCTTGAGCGGGTGCCAGTAACGTCTCAATTCGTCCTATCCCTGAGATTTTAGCAGACTTTCTTGACCTGTCCTTCCCAACAGTGCTGCAATGGAGGCTCTTTCAGGGTCAGGGGAATGAGACCCATCATTGTTACTGTTTTTGGCATATAGAACATGCCACGAACAGCTTGTCAGGCTCTGCTGAGCGTACAGGATACTCTCGGTAGTTTGCCACGTTCTCTGAGAGGGAGAACTAGGCTATAAGAGGTTGCACGGCTGCAAATGCAGCTGCGCACTTCCGGGACCTTTGTTTTATAGTATCTGGTTCTTGGCTGTTGATGGGATTACATGGCGCTGGGGGAAGTTTGTGGGTGTGACTGCCTACCTACTGGAAAATGGGGGATCTGGGTGGAGGAAGCCCAATCCTGATCTGAGAAGGCTTGAAGATCTCAGCCCCGGGTCCCGCACACCTGGGTTCCTCTGCTGGTTCCTTCACGTGTGAGGCTTGTCTGAGCACGTGGAGAGTGGCCTTTAGCATGGCTGTGACTGGGTTCCAGAGGTCTTCAGCTGCCAGGGCTCTGTTCGGGGCGGGGAGGGAAACTCAACCCACCCTCCTCTGAGGGGCCCCAGTGAAGACAGCCAAGTGCGGGGGCGAGAGACTCTGTTCATCTACATACTACCTATTTATCATCTCCATTCATAAATAACAATAGAAAATAGAGAATATATTATCTGACACTGAAGAAAAAGAACTCTGGGCTCTCTGATGGAGATACTTTGCTTGTTGTAAAAGTGGGAGACTCGCTGAAGATTTATTTGTTGGACATCTGGCCATGTCTAAACAGCATTGAGTGAATTCAAAAGGCCTGAGTAATAGGACTATAAAAATAAATGGAGTCCTATGATCCAAGGATGCCCCTCTCTGAGGTAGAGATGGTGGCTCAGGTATGGCTTCTGAATTGCATTTATCATGAAAGCCAGAATAAACACAACTTCAAAACCACTTCCAAAGATTGTTACTTAATTTCCAACCAAGGGAAAAAATTATATCTCCTCAGTGATTCATATAAGTCTTTTAAGTGAGAGTATAGTCCAATCTTGGTTCATCCAGAAATATCTTTGAAGGTGGCTAAAAAGGAATGAACAGGAGTGTGACTTTCAACTGCAGAAGAAGCTCTAGGATCAACCCAACTGATGAACAGTTAGAAAATACAGGTGGATTATGAGATTCAAAAGATGAAATAGGGCAAAGAAGAAAAGAATTAAAAAAGGTCTGAGCTTGGAACATCATAATGAAATAGGGAAATAATTGTTGGGTTTGGTGTTGGAGAGACCTGGGAATAGGTCAGAAAGTTGCCATTGTTTTCTTTGGATGAATTTCTAAATTTCCCCATCTTAGTTTCTTCATCTGTGAGAGTATAGTCCAATCTTGGGCAAAGGGAAAGATAGGACCCTTTTCTGCACTACTGGTGGGATTGGATTGGAAAGTAGGGCTCAGAGCAGTCTAGAGGAGCTTCTGATACTCTGCTGAAAAAACCCACTTGGCCAGTCACAGAGGACATGAGTCAGTCCTCCCCTAGGACCTGTCTGGTATCTTTGCCAAAACTCAACAGCTACAGAGAAAAGACACAGTTGAGGCCAAGGACACCAGAAAGAATCAGAGCCTTGGAGAGGCCTCTGGGGCCAGAACATAAGCACATGTCTTCTGTTTCTTCAATATCTCCAGAATCTACTGGCCCAGCCAAGAGGCCATGCCCACCCCTCCCTCTTTCTGACCCTTTCCCCACTCTGGAGATAAGTTTTAAACAATGAAGATCCACCATGCAGTGACCCTCCCCCCTCCCACGTAGCCCTTTCCTCACCTTGTGTGACTAAGCACAGAGACCTCTCCTGTGAAAATGTCCCTTCAAGAGAATAGCTGGAGGTCTGTCACTTGGTGAATGAAGGCCAAGGGGTTGAGTCTCCAACCCAGGGTGACCTCAGTGAGAGCCAGACCTGGATTCATGGAGCAATGTCAGAGAAACCCACAAAGAAGTGAATAAAACATGTGACTACTAATGAATTGTTTGTCCATCAAATCATTTTATTAGAAAATGTGGAAGGGCAAATAGGACAGAGCAATGACAAAGACTTCACCGACAGCAAACTTCAACACAGCCAAACCCATACCTGAGTTTAGAGATATAATATCAGGGGGCCAGAGGGAGCACATAGGGGTTAAAGCGAGCACTTGCCTTGCATAAGGTTAACCCCATTTTGATCCCTGAACTGCCTATGGTCCCCCAAGCGCTGCCAGGAGTGTCCTTTGAGCAAAGAGCCAGGAGTAAGTCCTGGACACCTCTGGTTTTGGAAAGAGAGAGAGGAAGAAAGAGAGAAGGAAAGAGAGAAAGAAAGAAAGAGGAAAGGGAAGAAAAGGGGAGGAAGGAAGGAAGGAAGGAAGGAAGGAAGGAAGGAAGACTAAAGAAGAGAAGAAAGAAATAAAGATGGAGAGAAGGAAAGAATGAGGAAGGGAGGGATGGAAGGAGGGAGGGAGTTAAGGAAAGAAGAGAAAAAATCACAAGGAAAAAAGTGATTAGGAACCCCATGAAATTTAATGTTGCCTAACTATCTTACCATCAGTTTTTTAAATTGTATTTTTGTTTCTTCTTTGTGACTCGGGCAAATTTATGGCAAGTGTGTGTAAATGAAGATCTCAATGAAAAATAAAGGTGAAGCACAGAAGCATACGAGGGAAAGTTCATTGCAGACGAGTCAGGCAAGGGCACAGATAGAGTGAGCCGAAGCCTTCTCACCACCAGCACAGTGTGGCTTCCCAAGATTTCTGGGCAGGGCGCAACTGGATCAGCACTTAGCAGCAGCTCTGCGCCCGGCGCCTAGCAGCAGCATTGCTTCTGGCAGCAGCACTTCTGCTGGCAGCAGCCCTTCCCACAGCCACAGCTTTTCCCACAGCCGCCGCCACAGCCGCCGCCACAGCCAGAGCTGCAGCAACACGGCTGGCAGCAGCAGGGGATGCGGCAGCAGCAGATCCTGCGGCGGCTGCAGCAGCCCCCACAGCAGCCACAGCAGCAGGGGCAGCAGCCGGAGCAGCAGCCTACTCGGTAGGATCTGCAGACGGTGCAGCCACCACAGCCACAGCCGCCACAGCCACCGCAGCCACCACAGCCACCGCAGCCACCGCAGCCAGTGCAATAGACACAGGTGCGACCTCTACAGCCACAGCACCCCATGGTGTCAGTCGAGAAGAGTCAGGAGAGGTGAGGAGGTTGGTTCAGGAGGAGGTGAGGGAGGATGTGGCCCCTCTGATGGGGGCGGCCCTTTTATACCGTCTTGGGGATGGAGGGCGGTGACCAGAACATGAGGCCAATGGTCACTTCCTCACATGACTATGGCTATGCCACTCTCTGTTTACATTCCCGTGGTCTCGGTGCCTGTGCTAATTTGGCTTTCCTTTTCAAAGTCGACTCAGAAGCAAACCAAGAGAGGCAAACATTTGGAACAGATTCTCCATTTTCACCAAAGACATTTACATTGTGGCTGTTCGGGGGATAAAGAGACTCTTTCCCCTTTCCCCTGCTCCTCAGTGTTTTCTTTCCTGTTGCAATCTCCTGCTTGCACGGACTTCTGAGATGTAGAGGGAGAGGCTTGACTGTCTAAAGGAGACACGCCATTTTCTTTAAAACTGTTCCTATTCCTGCACACCTTGTTAAATTTGCCACTCGAGGGCTTCCAAAAGCAATGGATCTAACTCTATATCCAAAAAGATTTGGACACTACTTAAATTAAATGACCCTCTTTTCTTTTTTAAAAAAAATTTTTTTTTAATTGAATCACCATTTGGAAAGTTACAAAGCTTTCAGGTTTAAGTCTCAGTTACACAATGCTCAAACACCCGTCCCTTCACCAGTGCATGTATTCCACCACCAAGAACTACAGTAAACCTCCCCCTGACCCTCCACCCCCAGCCCCCCACCCCGCCTGTGTAGCTGATAAATTTCACTATACTTTCTCTTTACTTTGATTACATTCAATATTTCAACAAAAAACTCACTATTATTGTTTGGAGTTTCTCCTCACCAAAGTTGGACCTGCTGGAAAGGAAGCACTTGATAATTTGTTTTCTATTGCTGAGAATAAAGAGATATGATAAATGACCCTCTTTCCATTTTCTTTTCTCTTCTTTCTTCTTCTTCTTCTTCTTTTTTTTTTGCTAGTATTTTTGGGACCACAACTGAAGATGCTCAGAGCTTACTCCTGGATCTGTGTTCCAGGATGATTCCTAGAGTCAGGGACTCAGAGATCATCGCTGGGGGTCAGCAGATCATATGGGGTCAGCTACATGCAAGGGAAGTGCCTTACCCACTGTGCTATCTCCTCATTGTCTTCAGCCCCACAGCCAGTCTCACTATACAGTAACCAGCTTAACCAGTCACATTGATTACAAGCTTTGTTAGATACATCAAAGGTCTAGTCTCGCTCCCGTGTTCCTTGTCTCCCTCCTCTCTCTCCCTGGGCTCACAGGTATGTGGCCTCCTGGTTGCTCCTGCCCGAGTCTCTCCTCTGAAATCCTCCTGCACCAATCCTCACAACACGCTCTACCCCCCCAACCCCCAAGGATTCCCAGATCCCCAAGATACACCCATGTCACATTTCACACCCAGGTCATCCTGCCCACTCAGCAGCCCACGCAGACCCCGTACGTGCCTGGACACTTTCCCGCAGCAGCCTGGGGTCCCAGATGCCCACCTGCCTACTAACCTTTTCTGATGTGGAAATATAGTGTTATGAAGGAAGGAAACCAAACTGAAAATGTGACGACGACACAGATGTCTAATAGGAAGCAAATAACTGAGGGGTCTCCCTTGTACCCCAAGCCCAACAGCAACAAGGAAGTGGTCACAAACCCGCCTTCTCCCTTCCCCCAAGATGGTATATAAAGGCCGCCCCCACCAGAGGGACCACATCCTCCCTCACCTCCTCCTGAACCAACCTCCTCACCTCTCCTGACTCCTCTCGACTGACACCATGGGGTGCTGTGGCTGTAGAGGTCGCACCTGTGTCTACTGCACTGGCTGCGGTGGCTGCGGTGGCTGTGGTGGCTGCGGTGGCTGCGGTGGCTGTGGTGGCTGTGGCTGTGGTGGCTGCACCGTCTGCAGATGCTACCGCGTGGGCTGCTGCTCTGGCTGCTGCCCCTGCTGCTGTGGCTGCTGTGGGGGTTGCTGCAGTCGCCGCAGGGTCTGCTGCTGCCGCATCCCCTGCTGCTGCCAGCCGTGTTGCTGCAGCTCTGGCTGTGGCGGCGGCTGCGGCTGCGGCTGTGGGAAGGGCTGTGGCGGTGGCAAGGGCTGTTGCCAGCACAAGTGCTGCTGCCAGAAGCAATGCTGCTGCTAGGCGCCGGGCAGAGGGCTGTGGCTGGGCGGGCGCCAGCCTCTGGTCCTGGCAGAAGATGTTGAGGACTTGCCTCTGCCCTGTCGCCATCTGCATCTAGGACTTGTCCTCTGGCGCTGAGGCTCTTCTGGATTCTCCTCATTTCTCTCAGGGGAGAAGCTACAGAAACCATCCTGCTTGTACCACTCTCCCTCTCTGTCTGTCTGTCTGTATGTATGTCTGTCTCTCTACCTGTCCTCTCTGATGAGCCCATCATGGGATGACATGAGATAGGTTCTCAGGCCATGGCGATGCAACCTCATCCCCTGGCCCCTGACATCCTGCTTGCAACTGAGAAGCAGAGCATGAACCTTCTTTCATCAGCAAGGTGAGAACCAAGTACAATACAGCTGTAATTTTTGTGCTGTTTCCTTGAATGAGACTGTTGAAATGTTTGTGTCTCTCCCTTGCCTTGTTTTGTTACTTTTCCTTTTTATCTCTGCTCCTGTTTTCTCATTCTATAAACCTAAGATAAATTTAACAAATAAAGTTCATGAAATGCCAACAAAATCTCATCCATGTTTCCTATTTTTATTCAAATGTACCTAATCAAAGGTTGTAATCAACATGACTGATTAAGCTTGTCTTAGAATAATTAATACACACACTGTCTCTATTATATAAATGTGTATGATAATTAATACATACACTTTCCTATGATGGTAAAAATTCTGTGACTCAGCTCGGCTTTTCAATTAGTCAAAACAAAGGGACTAGGGACATATTGTCAGCAAACTTGCTTTCTCACCTTCTCTCTAGTCCTAAAATCACCTGTCTTAAGACAATTCAATATCAGTGTCAGAGGAATGAAATACCGCACCTACAGTGATGGGCATAGTGTTTCACTTTGGTTAGATTGATTTTCTTCCATTAGCAATACCAAATGTATTCACAGGTTCCTAAGAATATTTATTCTGCTCTTAACACTACTTGCCTTCTTCTTGGTAGAATCTGCTCAGTCCCTGCGTGGTCACCAGCACTGAATCCCTCAGGAATAGAGCCGTGCCTCACTAAATACCTCCCTGCTTGCTGTTACTCTGTCATAGGTAAATGTGCTATAATAAGTAAAATGAAGAAGCCACCAAGATGTTCGAAGCCCATGTCTCCCCGCAGGCAGGTAAAAGTGCAGTCAGGGCAGGACCTGCAGAATCCCGGGTCTGAGTGCGGGGCCTTGTGAAAGGATATGCCCTTAGACTTTGTTTCCTAAACCGGTTCACTGCTGAGAGTCAGAGATGCAGAAAAAGGCAGAAATTCATTCTGCAAGGGTCCGGGAAGTGCCAGGTACTCTCTCGGCTTCTTGCCCCAGTACACAGGGCTACTGTCTCTCTCTCCCCCCATGCATGACTGAGCTGAGGCTGAGTGGTTTGATGAAAATCACTGCAGAAGGGTCAGGAGCGGGGCCAGGAGAGCCACGCCCCCAACACCCACATCAGAGAGATCTCTAGGACAGTCTAGGGTGTTCCCAGGAGGATTCAAGCAAACGGGCTATCCCTGCCAGGCCTGAATCCATCTGCAAACGTCCCCTGGAAGGCCACGGTGATGGTTCCCGCAGAGGAATTACCACTTGTGCCTACTTGCCACCTGTCACATCCACATGGCACCCAAGGAACCTGATGCCAGAAGAGAAACTTGTTTCAGCAAATACGTGAGGACTCCCGAGTCTGAGAGACTGCGAGGGGAGGGTGGGAGCCACAACCTCGTCTTGGCTGCACTCCTGAGGGGATTCAGCATTGGAGTGTGCCCTTCCCCTGAGCGTGACAGCAACTGACCACTATGCACCAGCAACCAAACACAGCAAGAGAGACACGCTTTGCTCTTCCCCTGAGCGGCATCAGTTAGGACCTGCAACATGCTAGATGCCATTCCAGGAGCAGGAGACATCAGTGAGCACATGCAGTTCGAATCCTCATGGGCCTAATCTAGTCTGGCTACAAAGACAGAAGATGGAACAGATAGGATTATGTTTGCGGTCTGCTGGAGGCTGAGAAACAGGGCATACCGATGGAGATGGCCGGATCACAGTGAAAATCAACTCTGACCCCCTATTGTCTAAGACCAGTCAAAGTAGAAGAGTACTGGGGTCCAGCACTGGAGTCTTGGCCTGGCAGGGACTCTGAGTATTGGCAGCTGGCTTCAGAAGCTCCTTAGTGAGGAGGCAGGAAGTGGAGGAAGGCAAGTAGGGGTGGGTGGGGGAGGGCTAAGTGTGCTGAATGTGTGCCCAGCATCCCAGAGTCTTTGAGGACAAAGTGAGTAAGATGGCGTACAGGAGTCCGAATCATCTGTTTCATGGACTCTTGTGTAAAAGCTCTGTCTTCTGAAGAATAATACGGGTGGGGTCCAGTTTGGGCTGTGTAGCTTGGAGATATACAGAGGACATGGCTCTGTTATCAGCAAGGAACTATGGCTCTGAAAAATAGCTCATGACAAAAGAAATATTAGTTTATACTTTTTCTTCTATTTATTTAATTGAGGTATTGCAACATATACAGTTAATGACTGTTTCAAGAATATGCGGCCCCCTACACCACACCCACCAAACATGCCTGCTTCCCTCCATCAAGGTCCCAGAGACCCTCCCATTCTGACCCCCCAGGTCAGCTCAGTTCTGTAGAACAACTTTCCATGTGATGCTCCTTTCTATGTGTCTTATATCCCACATATGAAGGAAATCAGTCGGTATCAGTCTGGAAATCAATCTGGAGATCAATCTTTCCAGATCTGATGTATGGTTCCAGTGTCCACTAGAAAAAAAAAAACACATCAAATGTGCTGGCTGTTGTGGTGGATCCTCAAGGGAAAATCAAACATGAGAAAACTGCTAAACAAGGATGGTCAAAATCCAAGGTCACAGGTAGGTAGCTCATATTCTTGGTTCCCAAGAAAGTCATGAATCCTGATGACCCAGACTTTCAATGGCCCAGTAAAAAACGCCATTAAGAAGAAGAGAAAAATACTGACAGTATAAGACAGGCTTAGGGAAGTCTGTGTCACAGCGGCTGCTGTAGGTTCAATCAGTTGACAGTCTGCTGTCTGTCTCTCTGACATATGCCACTCAACAATGAGAGACTTTCAACTCTGGAGTTAAACTGAGAATTACTCAGATGTTGAAAATGTAAAATAATGACCATGGAACATCTAAGGTTAAAAATTTATAAGAATGTTCACAGAAACCAGTTTCTCTCCTGCATCTGCCCTGTATTTTCTGAGCCAAAGATGACTGTGAAGTAGAAACTGAAGTGGTCATTCCTTTGTGCATTTCAAATGGGAAAAATGAAAAGTGTTACGCAGTCTCATTAAACAAGCATCTGTGTGCCGATGGAAGAGGACCGCCAAGCACATCAGTGGAAACGTTGCAAACTGTTGAATGCTCTGTACTTCTGATCAGAAGACTCATGAAGCTATGGAGGTGTATGCTCAGGAGGAGAGGAAGATGCTCCTATAATAATAATAAGAACATTGACTAATCTTGAAGAGACACCAAGCTGCTGAATCGTCCCAGGTAGACCGGTCTCTGGGCTGAGAACTCTGAGACAGCAATGGGCTGTGTCCCCACTCGTATCCCACAGCCTCTGGCATGTAAATGGCCCAGTTCCACAGCTCCACAACTAATCTCAAAGAGACACCCAGCGCTGAATTGTCTCAGAGCCACAGCTCCGGTGAAACCTCCAAATTTCACAGTACTGACTGCCCACTAGCAGCACAGCAAGTTGGATGGGAAAGTTGCATAGAAGTCCACTAAGCTCTGAGAAAAAACAATAACACAGATGATTCAACTAATACCAAACATCTCAGTAAATCCTCAGACATGACTTTAGTAACACCATTGTGAGACATAACCACTTATCACAAATTTTCTTTTATTAAACTATTTTTTATAATTCCACTTGCCAACTTGTTGTGTTTGAGGGATGAACAGCACCAACAAAATAAACCAGCGGACATTGGCAATCGGTCTAAGGTTAGCTGAGGTTAGATATGTTTGGGAGAAAGCAATATAAAGTAAATTATTTTGGGTTTTGAGAAACTGGGGACATTGGTGGAGTGGAGGGAAGGTCACACGGGTGGTAGGATTGGTGTTGGAACGCTGATGCTTGAAACAATTGTATTCTGAACAACTTTGTAAATCACGGTGTTTAAATAAAGTTTCAAAAATAAACAGAATACTATGAATAGTTGCTGACAAAGCATTTGACCAGTTTTAACATCTTTACCAAATGGAGAGATGGGCTGAGACTGGGGTGGGGAAGGTTGGGTGGATGACAAGGGACCTAGAGACAGTAAAGGAGGGCTTTTTGTGTTTTAATGGTGGTTGTGGCATTATAATGTTGCATGACAAAAAGAGGAATACTATTACAAGCCATCTTTCCTCAATAGTGATAAAAAAATTTTAATTTGGTCAGAAGGAACACACCTGCACAGAATGAAGACTATATGCTATAAAGCCACAGTTTAAATACCATGCTCAGTGGTGGAAAATTGAAATTTTTAGTTAGGTGCAAGACTGTCTTCCTGAGGCAGATGGAATAGAGAAGGGATCACTAAGAAAATGATGGCTGGAGGAACCAGTTGGGATGGGAGATGCAGGCCGAAAGTATATAATGGACCAAGCATGATGACCTTTCAGTATCTGTGTTGCAAGCTATAATGCCCAAAAGTAGAGAGAGAGTATGGGGAATATTGTCTGCCATGGAGGTAGGGGGAGGGTGGGAAAGGGAGGGTATACCCGGGATATTGGTGGTGGGGAATGTGCACTGGTGGAGGGGTGGGTGTTTGATCATTGTGAGATTGTAACCCAAGCATGAAAGCTTGTAACTATCTCACGGTGATTCAATAAAATTCTAAAAATAAAAAAAAGACTGTCTTCCTGTTCTCACTACTTCTATTTAATTTAGTATTGGAAACATAGGCTCATTCAAAATCACTGTATCGCTGTTGTCCCATTGCTCATCGATTTGCTTGAGCAGGAACCAGTAATGTCTCCATTGTGAGACTTGTTACTGTTTGGCATACTGAATACACCATGGGTAGCTTGCCAGGCTCTGCCTTGCGGGTGGGATACACTCAGTGGTTTGCCAGGCTCTCTGAGAGGGATAGAAGAACTGAATTCGGGTCGGCTGCATGCAAGGCAAATGCCCTACCCGCTGTGCTATTGCTCCAGTTCATTATATAATTTGTATAATATAAATTATACTATAAATATTAATTTATCATTCAAAATAGTCAAAATAACTGATAGGCACTTCTTTAAAGAAGACATAGAGATGGGCAACAATCATATAAGAAGATGCTCCTTATCAACAATTATTAGGGAGGTGCACATCAATGAGATGCTTTCATACTTCCCAAGTGGCAACGAGTGTGTTATAGCAAGGCTGTGGAGCAAAAGGAAACCCACATAGTGTATGCGGGGGGGTGTAAATTGGTACCACCATTTTAGAAAATAGTATGGTGCTTCCCCAAGCACTTTATAGGGTAGCTAAAATTAGAGCTACCATAATATCCAGCTACTGCATTTCTGGGTACTTATTCAAAGAAGATGAAAACATTAACATGAAAAATTATATCTATTTTTGTGTTTATTACAGTGCTACTTACCACAACCAAGAAATGGAAACAAACCAAGTGCTCACTGATAGATCATTGAATAAAGTGATGTAAATATATATTAATATGAGAGAATACTAAATATATAGATGTATGCTGAAATACTATTTAGCTATACTAAATGTCATATTTTGACATTTGCAGAAAAGTGGAAGAAATTACCAAAGAAAAACCAATGCAAAGACCAAATAGTGGGGAGGAAAATGTACTGGATTTTACTTGTATGTGAAATGCAAGCATCTAAAATTGAGGGATGAACAACACCAACAAAATAAACCAGTGGACATTGACAATAGGTCTAAGGTTAGCTGAGGTTAGCTGGGGTTGGAAGAAAGTGTGGAAGGCTTGTAAGAAAGGGAGTATTTCAAAAGTGCTACATTTATGTGACTTTTTAATAACAAAATGTTTTTTAAAGGTACACTATTAGGGAAAAACCCAGAGAAACTGAATAAATAACCCAGAAAGTCAGGGATAGAGACACTGGGCTCCAAGATTCGGGCTCAAATTCAGGAATAGAAAATAGATGGGGCATGTAAGAGATGGAGATCTGGAAGAAGAATCAGGAGCCTGGGATGTGGTTCAGCGGCAGGGAAAGCACATGCCTTGTGTATGTGGGTTCCTGGATTTTACCCACTTCCCAAGTTGCATGCTTCTCTCCAGCCCCAAGCACTGTTGGGCGTGACCTTTGACGCCTGAAGACTAGGAGTAGCTTCAGATCCCCAAGTACCAGCAGGAGTGCCTTACTCAATTAAACAAATGTATATTTTTTAATTTTTAAAGTTTTATAATCTATTTTGTTCAACAATACACATTTAATATTATGTAATAAACTACACAAAATATTATTAATAGACAAATGAAATATATTTGTTGCTATTTAATATCCTAATTCTTTTTCTTAAAGATTTTTTTTAATTGAATCACTATGTGATAGATCCTTACAAAACTGTTCATGATTAGGGGTAGAGGGTAGGTAATATAGGGAAGAGACCAGTATGTCAATAATGGCTGGAAATAATTATGGTGGACAAAAACTGAGAACAAAATATAGGTAAAGGATATACCTAATACCCTTCTTTCAGTATCTGTATTGCAAACCACAATGCCCAAAACAAAACAGAGATGTGAGAGAGAGAAAGACAGAGACAGACAGAGACAGAGAGAGAAGAGAATAGGAAAGTACCTGCCACAGAGGCAGGCTGGGGGTGGGGTGATGGGTGGGAGGGAACCTGGGGACTCTGGTGCTGGGAAATATACTGATGGAAGGATTCCTACAGTATTATAACACTGTAGGACTGAAATCTAAACAAAGATTTTTTTTTAAGAGATGGAGAGAAGCATCATGAATGGAATATTTTCAGGAAGCTCCCAATAAGAAATAGAAAGTTCAGAAAATAAAAACCAAGATATCAATGAAGTTATTGTTCTTGCCCAATACTCGGATCCAATGAAGGGACATGAGTAGAAACGTTGTTATGCCAAACCAAGCGGATGGATAGTGATTCAGCAGGTGTATATCCTATATATAATGTTTATGGGAAAGTCCAAGAGGTGGTAAAGTTGTGACCCTATGCCCCCCAAGTAGATGTGGCACAGAGTTTTTGCGGATCTGTGTTGATTTGTATGGTGATTATGTACAAGACAGAAGAAAAGATCAATAGGTTTGTTGCCACTAGGTTGTTTTCTGATTTAAACCAGAGGCAAAGACCCTGAGAAGAACCAGTTTAGTTTGCCTTTTGGGCTGAATCCATTGATCGATTGATTGATTGAATTTCTGAAGTGGCACTCAGGAAGCCTAGCAACCAGTCCCTGTGATCCCTGGGAAACTGAGTCAGAGGGTCAGTGCACTGAGGATGGTGCTGCTCATGCCCTGTGGTGCTGGGAATGACCAGAGTCACCCCAGCAGTGTTTGGGGACCTCCAGGGACACAACTGGTGAGTGATACTGTGCCAGGGGAAGGTCAGGGGACCCAGTGGTGCAGGCGATCAGCTATGTGTGAGAAATGTGCTTAATCCCCTCTAATATCTCTCCAGCCCCCGGGCAAGCTTTTAAGAAAAAGTTCAAGAGCATCACACAGTGCCTCTAAAAGATCCTCAGATACTGGCCACCCCCAAAAAACATGCATATGAAGACAGGAAAGAATGGGAGGGATGGATAGACTCTCCAGAGTGATGGACTATTTAGGACCTAAACAATGCAGGTCACATGGAGAAACGCCTTACTAAGGGACTAGGATGACAAAGCAAACCTAGAGATCGGAGCCCAGTTCTACTTCTACTATCCGTCAGAGAGGGGTGTTGCAAACTCTACTTCGTGTTATTCATCCTTTTTAAACAGTGGCTTGTGTTTGTGCTGCAGCTACTTATTAGCATTTCTAGAACATGCTCTCTCAACCATATTAAGACAACTTCCCTCTGTTTGTTATTATTACGTTGGGGTTGGCACTATGGGTAGGGGAGGCAGCTCTATGGGCCGAAGTACTTTGCATTGACTGAGAAATGTAGCGTTGCGTGGTGAGAGTCTTCCATTGAAGAAGTGGTTCGTGCTCATGTCAAGTCATGGAGGTCTTTTATCTCCATCCTCATGGCTGACCACCCGTCCTCCCCGCAGAGAACCGCAAAATAAGAAGCATTTGGAGTCAATATTCAAAGGACAAATTAGTATAATTTATTGGACATTTAGAGGAATCACAATGATAAAGCAACCATTGAGGAATGTTACACTTAAAGATGGGAACAGCAGATATTATTGAGTGAAAGCAACGAAGACTTGCAGGGGAATAAGATACTGGGGACAGTGAAGCCACTGGCCTAGAGCAGAGCTGTGGGCTGTTACCCACACATATGAGCTTCACTTATCTGGAGGTTTAAACAAGTTTCAGATCCTCCAAGGCAAATGAAAAAGAGATGAAAACGATCCCAACGCAGAGTTCAAAAAAACCCTCTCATACAGCAGGACGATGGGCTGGGAAGGAACAGAGAGGAACAGACTGGGGCACCTGAACCCTCACAACTGCAGCCCCTGCAGGGCCCAGCAGGCTTCCCTCAAAGGCAGCCAAACCATCAGCACCTGCCAATTCTTACTTACATCCGCCAAAGCCACCAGCCAGAGATGAGCGAGACGGTCTCCATCAATCGATTAACGACCTTGTGTAGCAGCTCCCTGTTATCACATCAACACGTACCGGGTCACCGAAATTTCAGAGTAGGGACACTCAACCCACGAGAGGAATCCCAGGCCACTCAAACACAGTGGCAGAGAAGAGCAGAGACAGAGAGGAGCCTTAGCAGCAGGAGCAAGTGGACCTTCTAGGAGCAGCACCTGAGCCCGGCGCCTAGCAGCAGCATTTTTTCTGGCAGCAGCACTTCTGCTGGCAGCAGCCGCAGCCACAGCCCTTCCCGCAGCCGCAGCCGCAGCCGCAGCCGCCACAGCTACAGCAACACGGCTGGCAGCAGCAGGTGCGGCGGCAGCAGCAGACCACGGGTTGGCTGCAGCAGCCCCCACAGCAGCCACAGCAGCAGGGGCAGCAGCCGGAGCAGCAGCCCACGCGGTAGCATCTGCAGGTGGTGCAGCTGCCACAGCCTCCACAGCCACAGCCACCACAACCACCGCAGCCACCACAACCACCACAGCCACCGCAGCCACCGCAGCCACCGCAGCCACAGCCACCGCAGCGAGTGCAGCAGACATAGGTGCGACCTCTACAGCCACAGCAACCCATGGTGTCAGTCGAGAGGAGTCAGGAGAGGTGAGGAGGTTGGTTCAGGAGGAGGTGAGGGAGGATGGGGCCCTGCTGCTGGGGGCGGCCCTTTTATAGCATCTAGGGATGGAGAGGGCGTGGCCAGGCACGTGGCCAGCGGTGGCTTCCTGGTGTCTGCTGTTTCCCCGGACAGGGCCTGTGTCACTCCCTGTTTACATTCTTTGGGCTAGAATTGTCCCAACACTTATGCTAATTTTAGGTTTTCTTTTTAAAGTCATCTCAGAAGCAAACCAAGAGGTGCAAATATTTGGGGCAGCGTCTCTTCATTGTCTCTTCACTGGGCTGTTTCACCCTCAAATTTCGGAGATTTGGGTTTATGAGGCTGCCAGATTTTTTTCCTGCCCCGCCCCTCAATGCTTTAGTTCTTCTTTCAGATGAAGTCTCCTGCTTGAACAGTCTTCTAGGACTCAGGAGAGAAAAAAAATGAATGTTTAAATTGGACAAGACAATTCTTTTAAAAAAATTTCAAAATTCTGTCCCTCTTATTAAATTGATCATTTAAGGTTTTCCTGGTACAATGGATTTAACTCTATTACCCGAGAGATGTGGACTCTCCTTAAATTAAATGGCTGGCTTCTTTTCTTTCTTTCTTTCTTTCTTTCTTTCTTTCTTTCTTTCTTTCTTTCTTTCTTTCTTTCTTTCTTTCTTTCTTTCTTTCTTTCTTTCTTTCTCTTCCTCTCTCTCTTTCTCTCTCTCTTTCTCTTTCTCTTTCTCTTTCTCTCTTTCCAGGGCCCTGAGCACATTCATACCCCGAAGAACCTCGGACCTGATTGAGAACATGAGTTCTGAGCAGCAAGCCTGCTGTTATTACATGAACATTTGGGGAGACTCCAGGGGTTACTCCCTGTCCCCAAGTCTCCCCATCAAGGTTTGTCACACTCTCCAAGGCATTGTGTGTGAGGGGGTATGCCCACATCCCCTGTGCAGATGATCTTTCTGCCTCTACTTTGTGCCCCACTTAATGGCCTCCTTGTTGGGCACAGAACCTCCCTGCCACAGTTCCAGTCTTCAGCCTTCATGCTCATCCCTCATTCCAGGGATCATCCTTGTCTTGGGCAGTACAACTGCCTCACAAAAGGGGGCAAAAGGAAAGGAAGGGGGAGAGTACAAAAGGAAAGAAAGAAGATAGGATAGAGGAGAGAGAGATGAAGAAGACCAGGGAGGAGAGGCCAGAGAGAGTGAAAGAGAGAAAGGCAGACAAGAGGAGAGAGAGAGAGAGAGAGAGAGAGAGAGAGAGAGAGAGAGAGAGAGAGAGAGAGAGAGAGAGAGAGAGAGAGAGGAGAGATAAGACAGGAGAAAGAAGAGAGATGACAGAAAGACAGACAGAGGAGAGAGATTCTGAGAGAGGAGAGAGAGGAGAGAGAGAGTGGTGCTCCTTTTAAAGAACCCAAAGAGTGCTCTCAGAGTCCCTGGGTTATGGTGCTCCACACTGGACCGAGTCTCTGCCCCATCAATTGGTGTCTCTTTGCGCACGGAATAACTTCTCAGACTTCCAACACCAACCTCCACATGGACATTCTTGAGAGAATTCGCTGCCGTCGTGAGGTCCTCATTAAGGCATAGCACAAAGGCAGGTTTGGAGGGAGGCTGTGAGCCTGTGCGCGTTTTCCCTCTCCCCCTCCCCCCATCAGCACAAGCGGGGCGGGGGTGCGCCCCAGGCTCCTGAGGTCGCTATTGCTAGCTCTTGGAGATCTGGACAGTACCTGGAGGGCGACTGTGCTGACCCCCGGGACGCTCAGGTGTCCTGTCCCAGAGTCCGAGGATGGGCAGGGCCTGTGCCCAGAGCGCATGCTCCTGGCGCTTTTCTCAGACCTCTCCCTCCCAGAGCGCTGGACCGGAGCCTTTGCCCTTTTCTTCTTTTACTGACTTGAAACCATAGTTTTGATGGTTTGGGGTCACTCTAGTATATACCTTTTTTTTTTTCTTTTTGCTCACACCCGGCGTTGCATAGGAATTACTCCTGACTTTACACTCAGGAATTACTCCTGGCGGTGCTCCGGAGACCATTTGGGATGCTGAGAATCGAACCCGGTTGGCCACATGCAAGGCAAACGCCTTATCCGCTGTAGTATCGATTCAGCCCCTAGTATATACCTTTTAATGTAAATGCATACAAGGCTTATGTATGTATGGCACAGGCAGAAAATGTAAGTAAGGTATGGGCAGAAAACCCTTTAGAGTAATAAAATTGTTAACATTTGGGGACAGGAATTACAGTTTAGACTGCGCTGGGAGGTGAGGAGGGAGATATTTGTTTCCTATTTTATGTCTTTTTCATAAATTTAATTTTATTTTTTATAAAATTTATAAAAGTTTCATAAACATTAAAAAATTTATAAACATTTTATAACATTTATAAATATGTGTACTTTGTCTTTTACGATGACTTAAAATATATCTTTCCATAAGCATTTCTACCTTTCTTTAAAGCTTATAATCAGCACAGATATTGCTCGTTTTATTGCACTTGTCTTTGCTGTGCTTCGCAGGTAGTATTTTTATTTTACAAGATGCTCTCCCAGCAAAAATTACAACGCACTAAAGGGTCAGCCATATCTGATCCTCTCAAGGCATATCTTGAATACCAACAGATGCAGGCAACATCTGTTGGTATTCAAGGGTTGTTACTGGCTCTGAAGGCAGAAGTGAGTCCTGACATTTCTTGGGGGAGTCAAACTTGGTTCCTGGGATTCAAACAAGGTTCCCTTCTACTGCAGCCAGGTGCAAGGTTAGTGCCTTACATCCTGTACTATCTTTTTTGCTCAATGACTAGCAGTTTTTAAAAGCAGTATAAATATCAGATATTGTGCTTTTTAATTTTTTTCACATATATCAAGGCACTTACACATACATAATTTCCACTTCTTGGAGGGGTCTGAATTTTGAGTGACACCCAGGAATCCCATGGTCTTAGTCCTGGCTCTGTTCTCAGGGATCATTCCTCAAAGAACTTAGGGATCATAGGTGGTGCTGGGGATCAAATCTAGGTTGATGCATGCAAGGCAAACACACCGTCTGCTCCACTATCTCTCTGGCCCCTACACAAACCACCGCTACAGGCTCAAGAGATGACAGAAGAATATGGCATGAGTGTGACTTGGAAGCCAGAAATTTATGTGAATCACTTCACTGCAAAAAATTACTTCATTGGGGCTGATTTCCTCAGAATTTAGTCTTGTGGAGAAAAGAAAGAAAACTGAGGATGTGAAGGAGGCAGCTTACTAAAAGGAAGTAAATAAAAGCTGAGGGTCCTTCTGTGTATATCCCCCTCAGAGCAACAAGGAAGTGGTCAGGTGTCTTCCCTCTCCTAGCGTCAAGTGAGTACAAAAGGGCCGCCCCCAGCAGAGGGGCCTCAGCCTCCCTCAGCTCCTGAACCAACCTCCTCACTTCTCCTGACTCCTCTCCACTGACACCATGGGGTGCTGTGGCTGTAGAGGTCGCACCTATGTCTGCTGCACTCGCTGCGGTGGCTGTGGCGGCTGTGGCTGCGGTGGCTGTGGCTGCGGTGGCTGCGGTGGCTGCGGTGGCTGTGGTGGCTGTGGCAGCTGTGGCAGCTGCACCACCTGCAGATGCTACCGCGTGGGCTGCTGCTCCGGCTGCTGCCCCTGCTGCTGTGGCTGCTGTGGGGGCTGCTGCAGCCAACCCGTGGTCTGCTGCTGCCGCCGCACCTGCTGCTGCCAGCCGTGTTGCTGCAGCTGTGGCGGCTGCGGCTGCGGCTGCGGGAAGGGCTGCGGCTGTGGCAAGGGCTGCTGCCAGCAGAAGTGCTGCTGCCAGAAGCAATGCTGCTGCTAGGCGCCCGGCCCAGGCAGTGCTGCTGGGCGCCAGGCGCGGCGCTCGTGCTTCCCACTTTGTTGGTGAGTATCCTCTCTCCATTCCCCTACTCCTATTCAACTATAGACTCCTTGTCTTTCTGTCTCTCTTAGGTGCCTCAGGACTGTCCACAGAAAAAGTTTTCAAAGTCATAGGAAAAAAAAATTGGCATTTCCTAATGGAACAAGTAAGTCTTCAGCTCAGCCCTTGAGCAATTTTCCAAATTACTAAACCCAGTTGAATAAAATCACTCTCGGTCATGTTTGGTTTGTTGGCTGTATTCACTACCTTTCTAAGAGTTTTTTGTTCTCTTTATCTTGGACATAAGTGTTTTAATATTTTTTTGTCTTCTTAGGTATTACATAATCTTGCATGTATGTGCTAATAAAATCAAAGAAAAATGCCTGCACAGTAGTATTGCTTTGACTCTGTATTGTTTAAACATATGGACTATGGGTTTGTCTTTTATGATACTTTAAGAAAATTATTCATTAAAATTGTTTGTTTGTTTTTTGCCTCACCCAGCATTGCTCAGGGCTAATTTCTGACTCTGCACCCAGGGATCATTCATGATGCTGGGGGCCAGACCCAGGTTGCTGCATACAAGACAATCATCTTATCCACTGGGCTATCTCTTTCAGCCAAAGAAAATTTATTTTTGAGCAAAGGCTTTAAATGTCTTCAAATACACTATAATTGAAGGGAAGAAGATATTTAACACAGTACAACATTTCAAACTATGCAAGGAAAACTTGAAAGCAGCAATCCTATAGATGCTTTATGAAATGAAGAAATCTGTGAAGAAGGCCGTCAAGAAGTTTTGAGAAAGATTGAAATAAAATATGAAAACATTCCTCCAAATGGGAAGGAGTAAGTCAAAGAGCACACTCACCGAGTTATAGAATCATTAATAGGACTCTGAAGAAGAATGGAAGAAACCAAAGCTTAAGAAGATAAGGTAAAGGACATTACCAATAAAAAAGAAAAAAATGCAAAATAATTAAAAAAAATTAGCATGAGAGATAGTAGAAGAGCTTAAAAAACTACCCACACCAGCAGAAGAAAGACAAAAAGTGAAGTATTGCTTGTGGAAGAAATAATAGTAGACAATGCCACCACTCTAAGGAAAGAGATCTGTACCCAGATGCAGGAATCCACAGAGTTCCAAACAAACAAGCTTAAACAGAAGAACACCAAGAAACACTGGAATCAAAATCCAAGAACCAAGAAAGAGAGAGAATCCTAAAAGCAGCCAGAAAACAGTAACAGCTACCATATAAGGAATCCCCGTAAAATTATATTGGATATCTCAAATGAAGTCTTATAGGCCAGAGGGAATGGTATGATATAACCAAGTACTTGAAAAGACCCTCTAACTCAAGAATCCTCTATCCTGCCAAAGTACCACTCAGATTTCAAGGACCAGTAAGAGCATTTTCAGACAAACAACAGATACAGACATTTGTTGACTCTAAACCAAGTAAATGCCAAATAAATACTAGATGGTCTTCTGTAAAAAGCAAAGAAACCCCATAAGAAAGAGGTATAAAAGAAGAAAATTAAGAGAAAGAGTCATAAAGGGAATTCACAAAATGAACTCAGCACATACTTGTTCTAAATTTAAAGGAGGAAATGAGGAAAATATGCTTCCAGTGTCAGATGCTAATGGTATGATAATGTCAGCATGAAAATATTTAGAAGAAGCTAACAAGAAGAGTATAATGGAAACAGATCATTATATAAAAAGCCAGTATCATGTGAGAGCAGAGAAGCTAAGGGAAGGCCAAAGAAACTCAAACCAAAGAGACAAACAAAATTCTGATATGTAAAATGGAAACTAATTCATGTATGTCAACAAATTCTTTCAGCGTGAAAGGATTGAAGCTCCAAATCAAAGATTGCAGAGTGGCAGCATGGAGAGACACACTTTGACTCACCATAAAGAGAAGCTGAAAAACAACGATCTATGCAAATGGATACCTGAAAGAAGCAGGCTTGGTTATGCTCTTATCAGACAAAATCAAGTTCGTGCTAGAGAAGAGTTATTTTGTACTGAATACGGTATCAATGCATCACGGATTTAATTCTTTTCAACATATGTACACCAAATCAAGATGCAGAAAAATTCTTACTTTTAGCAGGCCTGAGGAGATACATCAATGGTAACACAATAATGACTGAAGACTTGAACTCCCCACTCTCATCATTGGACAGAACAGCCAATGGAAAATACATAAAGAGGTCAAAGCCCTAGATCAGAAATGGGAAGAGTTGGGCTTATTTAATATGTCAGTTCTCTCTACATTCAAAATCCCAGTGAAAATTTTTCTCCAGTATATTTGTGATATTCTATGGCTTAGACCACACACCTGAACACAAAATCAGTGTCATAAGATCATGAAAATGACATGATATTAAGTCTCGTACAGCCCATACTGCTGTGAAAATAGGAATTAACCATAAATCGAAAGCCAGGATAGATCCAAACATTTGAAAACTAAACAACATGCTGTCCCTTGGTCAAATAGGAAATCAAAGAAGAAATAAAAAGATTTCAGGAAATAAACTAAAATGACAACATTAGCTCTCAGAATGCATGCAACACATCAAAAGAAGTTCTGCTAAGAGGAAAGTTCATAGCAGCATACCAGGAAACAAGAAAAGTCTTAAAGAAACAATCTCATTTCACATTTTAAAAAGCAATAGCTAACAACTAAAATAACAAGAAAATAGAGCTAAAAAGAGCAATGAATGACAGCCAAAGAAGTAGAAGGAAAGAAATAAAAAACAAGTGCAGAAATAAAAGAAACAGAAAAAAAACTCTTAAGTACAAAAGATCAAAAGCCAAGAGCTATTTCCCAAAGAATAAAAGAATAAAGAAGATTGACAGACTATAATTAAGAAGAAAAAAGAAGACAATTAATAAATCAGATATGAAATAAGAGAAGACAAGTTCCAACCGATTCTACAGACAATCAAAAGATCATAAGATAGCATTATGAACTTTTGCTACTAAACGGAAGAATCAGGAAGAAACATTTTTTTAGAATCAGTGGCCTCCTAAGATGGTCAGGAGTAAATATTAAAAATGAACAAACCAACAATAACTACGGAAATTGAAACAGTAATTTAAAAAGTAATCAGGGGCTGGAGCAATAGCACAGCGGGTAGGGCGTTTGCCTTGCACGTGGCTGACCCGGATTTGATTCCCAGCATCCCATATGATCCCCTGAGCACCACCAGGAGTAATCCCTGAGTGCATGAGCCAGGAGTAACCCCTGTGCATCACCAGGTGTGACCCAAAAAAGCAAAAAAAAAAAAAAAAAAAAAAAAAGAAAATAAGAAAAATAAAAAAATAAAAAGTAATCAAAAGTCTCCTTCAAAACAAAACTCCAGATCTTGATGAATTCACTACTGAGTTCTTTTATATCTTCAAGAGCTCTTTCAAAACCCTTCAAAACTTCCAGAGAGTTGAACAAAGAAGAATTCTTCTGAACAGTTTTCCTGAGACTATAAATGTATAGTCTGAGTATAAATGTATTACACTTGTAAACGTAATACATTTATAATCAAAGAAGAAAAAGACATCACTAAAAAAAGAAAAAGAGACCTGTATACCTGATGAACACATAGCCTCAACAAATCTTAGTAAACTGAACTCAAGAATATATTAAAAATATCACACACCACCATCACAGACCACTTGGGATTGATTCCGAGGATGCAAGAATGGCTCGATATATTCAAATTAAAGTGAAAAATATCACTCAAAAGAAAAGAAAAATCATAAAATCATATGATTTTAATCAGTAATGTAGAGAAGACTTCTGACAAAAATCTACCCATTTCTGGTAAAAGCTATTGACACAGTGGGAGTGGAGCCTGGGCTTCCAGTGAACCAGTTAAATTAGTGGATAACTTTGAACATCACCCACCAAAAAGGTCTCCATTTAAAATAGATGATGGGATGGCTGGGTTGGTGGGAGTGAGCAGCAGCTAAAAGGAAGCCCCCAGCTGGGTTCTCCCCTTTTCTCTCTCTCTCTCCCCACTTACCTGTACACGCAGACACAGAGCAGAGCTAGGCAGGGTCATGTTGCAGGATGAGGTGCTGCTCCAAGGCTCAGGGTGGGTGGTAGGAAAGCAGGATCTCACCCTAGTGCATGTGGAGGGACTGTGGCATGTGCTCCTAGGGAGGCCAAGGAACTGGTTGACAGTTTACAGAGAAGCAAGTCCCACAAAGGGGACACAGGTGACAGGACTTCAGATGCAGATTTTGGATGAGGAAAATGTGCTGGGTAGAGAACAACGTTCGGACAAGACCAGGTCATCACACACTGGAGGCTGGCGGGTGGACAGAGAGGGACGGGACTTTGAACGTCATACACTGGACCAGGCATCGAGGGGGCCACATGGGTGACATCGTACATGGGTAGAAGGAGGACCCTGGACAGCGGGGTCCTAACCCCAACCCTAACCCATCTATTTGAACTATACAATAAACTCTAACTTATTTATTTATTTTTGATTTTTGGGTCACACCCGGCAGTGCACAGGGGCTACTCCTGGCTCTATTCTCAGGAATTACTCCTGGTGGTACTCAGGGGACCATATGGGATGCTGGGAATCAAACCCAGTTTGGATGCATGCAAGGCAAACATCCTACCCACTGTGCTATCACACCAACCCTAACTAAACTCTAACTTTTTTTTTTTAATTTATTTATTTTTAATTAGAGAATCACCGTGAGGGTACAGTTACAGATTTATACACTTTTGTGCTTATACTTCCCTCATACAAAGTTTGGGAACCCATCCCTTCACCAGTGCCCATTCTCCACCACCCGTAAACCCAGTGTCCCTCCCACCCTCCCCAATCCCATCTCCCCCCCCACCCCACCCTGCCACTGTGGCAAGGCATTCCCTTCTGTTTTCTCTCTCTAATTAGCTGTTGTGGTTTGCAATAAAGGTGTTGAGTGGCCGCTGTGCTCAGTCTCTAGCCCTCATTCAGCCCGCAACTCCCTTCCCCCACATGGCCTTCGACTACAATGTAGTTGGTGATCGCTTCTCTGAGTTGACCTTTCCCCGGAACGTGAGGCCAGCCTCGAAGCCATGGAGTCAACCTCCTGGTACTTATTTCTACAGTTCTTGGGTGTTAGTCTCCCACTCTGTTATTCTATATACCATAGATGAGTGCAATCTTTCTATGTCTGTCTCTCTCTTTCTGACTCATTTCACTCAGCATGAAACTTTTCATGCCCATCCACTTGACTACAAAATTCTTGACCTCCTTTTTTCTAACAGCTGCATAGTATTCCATTGTATAGATGTACCAAAGTTTCCTCAACCAGTCATCCGTTCTGGGGCATTCGGGTTTTTTCCAGATTCTGGCTATTGTAAACAGTGCTGCGATGAACATACATGTGCAGATGTTGTTTCGATTGTACTTTTTTGCCTCTCTGGGATATATTCCCAGCAGTGGTATTGCTGGGTCAAATGGGAATTCAATATCTAATTTTTTGAGAGTCGTCCAAATTGTTTTCCAGAAGGGCTGAACCAGTCGGCATTCCCACCAGCAGTGAAGAAGGGTCCCTTTCTCCCCACATCCTCTCCAACAGCGGTTGCTTTTGTTCTTTTGGATGTGTGCTAGTCTCTGTGGTGTGAGGTGGTATCTCATGGTTGTTTTGATCTGCATCTCTCTGATGATTAGTGATGTAGAGCACTTTTTCATGTGCCTTTTGGCCATTCGTATTTCTTCCTTGGTAAAGTTTCTGTTCATTTCTTTGCCCCATTTTTTGATGGGGTTGGATGTTTTCTTCTTGTAGAGTTCAACCAGTGCTTTATATACCCTTGATATCAACCCCTTATCTGATGGGTATTGTGTAAATATCCTTTCCCATTCTGTGGATAGTCTTTGTATTCTGGTCACTGTATCTCTTGCGGTGCAGAAGCTTTTTAGTTTAATGTAGTCCCATTTGTTGATCTCTGTTTTTACTAGATTGCTTAGTTCTGTGTCACCTTTGAAGATACCTTTATCTTCAATATCGTGGAGGGTTTCGCCGACCTTGTCTTCAATGTACCTTATGGTTTGTGGTCTAATGTTGAGGTCTTTAATCCATTTTGATCTGACTTTTGTGCATGGTGTCAGGTCAAGGTCTAAACCCATTTTTTTGCATGTGGTTGTCCAGTTGTGCCAGCACCATTTGTTAAAGAGGCTTTCCTTGCTCCACTTCACATCTCTTGCTCCCTTATCAAAGATTAGATGGTCATACATTTGGGGTTGTGTGTAGGGATATTCCACCCTGTTCCATTGGTCTACGGCTCTGCCTTTGTTCCAGTACCATGCTGTTTTAATTGTTACTGCTTTGTAGTAAAGTTTGAGGTTGGGGATGGTGATGCCTCCCATCATCTTTTTCCCAAGAATTGTTTTAGCTATCCTTGGACGTTTGTTATTCCATATGAATTTTAGGATTGCTTGATCCATTTCTTTGAAGAATGTCATGGGTATATTTATAGGGATCGCATTGAATCTGTATAATGCTTTAGGGAGTATTGCCATTTTGACAACATTGATTCTCCCTATCCACGAGCAGGGTATATGTTTCCATTTCCTCATGTCCTCTTTGATTTCATGGAGTAGCGTTATGTAGTTTTCTTTGTAAAGGTCTTTTACTTCCTTGGTTAAGCTGATTCCGAGGTACCTGATTTTCTGGGGCACGATTGTGAATGGGATTGCTTTTTTCATGTCCCTTTCCTCTGCCTCATTGTTTGCATATATGAAGGCCATGGATTTTTGGGTATTGATCTTGTAGCCTGCAACTTTACTGTATAAGTCTATTGTTTCTAAGAGTTTCTTAGTAGAGGTTTTAGGCTTCTCTAGATATAGTATCATGTCGTCTGCAAATAGTGAGAGTTTGATTTCTTCCCTTCCTATCTGGATGCCCTTAATCTCTTTTTCTTGTCTAATAGCTATCGCAAGTACTTCCAGTACTATATTGAAGAGGAGTGGTGAGAGTGGGCATCCTTGTCTTGTGCCTGATCTCAGAGGAAAGGCCCTTAGTTTTTCCCTGTTGAGGATAATGCTTGCCGTAGGCTTGTGATAGATGGCTTCGACTATCTTGAGGAAAGTTCCTCCAAACCCCATTTTGGCGAGGGTTTTCATCATGAAAGGATGTTGGATCTTGTCAAATGCTTTCTCTGCATCTATTGATATGATCATATGGTTTTTATCTTTACTTTTGTTGATATGCTGGATTATGTTGATTGATTTCCGAATGTTAAACCATCCTTGCATCCCTGGGATGAATCCCACTTGGTCGTGATGTATGATCTTTTTGATGAAAACTCTAACTTCTTAAGCTTGCAAATGTTTCATGCAAATCTTTCATACAAAAAGTTCACTATTGAGAGCTTGTTTGGAGGTTCTAGTAGGGGAGCGCAGCTACTCGTATACCCTCGACCGAAGACCGGTCCGTCTCTATTCGGGGAAGGCCGTCCTCTTCCACCGAGCGCGCAGCTTCGGGAGGGACGCACATGGAGCGGTGAGGGAGGAAGGGGACACCCGCCTAGCCAGCCAGATCAGCCGAATCAACCCTGGCGATCAATGGGGTGATAGATGTCGCAGCCAGAGCACAAAAATGTATAAATCTGTAACTGTACCCTCACATTGACTCACTAATTAAAAATAAACTATTAAATTAAAAAAAATTTTTTAAAAAGTTCACTTTTGCACTAACACTGGTCCACAAGATTTAGGTAGAAGGAACTTACCTTGATATAATAAAGGCCATATATGACAAACCCATAGCTATCATTATACTTAATGAATGACGAGAAACGGAAATCCTTTCCTCTAAGATTTGGCACAAAGAATGTCCATTTTCTCTCTTTTTAAAAAATTTTGTTTTTTAATTTGTTTTTTGTACAGACTTACAAATTTTCATGATTTCATTTCAATCAAACAATGTTCAAGTACCTATCCCTCCCCCAGTGCCCGTTCTCTACCACCAATGTTCCCAGTGTCCCTCCCACCACCCCCATCCCTTCCCACCCCTCGCCTCTGTGGCAGACACATTCCCTCTTACTCCCTTTCCCCTTTTGGGTGTTATGATATGCAATACATGCACTAAGCAGTCATCATAGCTGGCCAATAGTCTACTTTCTTTCTGTACGCATCTACCATTCCAGGCGAACCCTCCAGCCATCATTTACCCAGTGGTCTCTTTTCCATCCCATCTGCCTTTTCCTCCAGCACATGAGATTGACTTGCAAGTTGTAGGGTGACCCTCCTGGCCCTTATCTCTACTATCCTTAGGCGTTATTCTCCTGTTACTTTGTATTCCACAGATAGGTGCAGTCATTCTGTGTCTGCCCCATTCTTTCTGACTCGTTTCACTTAGCATGATACTCTCCAGGTTGATCCACTTACATGCAAATTTTATGGTTTCATCTTTTCTAACAGCTGCATAGTCAGGAATGTCCATTTTCACCAGTACTACTTGCATCATATTGGCAGTTTTAATCACAGCAGTTAGACAAGAAAAGGAAAATAAAAGGTTCAAATTGTAAAAGAAGTAAAATAGCAAGCTACAAAATAAAAAAATGGTTCCACTTTTTATATGAATACAATGTGTAGAAGAAGAAATGAAAAGGAAACAAATCTCATTTGCAATTATGTTTTCAAATCAAGTACTTAACAATAATCTTAATAAATGAAGTGAAAGATATATTTCAAAAGCTGTCATTATTAGAAAATAAATGAAAATACTCCAAATTTATTTTCATAAAATGAAAATAAGATAAAAGGAAATGAAAATATCTTTCATATTCATTGATTGGAAAACTTAACATTACAAAAATTATTAATCTATCCAGTATACAGGTTTAAAGTCAATCCCTACCAAAATTCTCATGACATTTTTCAAGAACATAGAATAAAAAATAATATTCTCTAGAATAAAAGCATAGTCTTAGACTAATGCAATAGAATTGAGAATCCATGAATAATCTCTCACAAACAGGTAAAATTAATTTATGACAAAGGAACTTAGAACAAAATGTAGAGCCAGGAATACTTCTTCATAAATGATGCTGGGTTGAGAAAATTGATTGACCACAAAAAAGAGAAAAAAAGAAACTGAGCCACTATTTCATACCATGGGCTGGAGCGATAGCACAGCGGGTAGGGTGTTTGCCTTGCATGTGACCGACCCGGGTTCAATTCTGAGACCACTCAGGGAAAATCGACGATCAACAGATGATGATGATGATGATGATGATGTTAATAGCAGCACAATCAGCAACAGCCAGTATCTAAAGCAACCCAAATATACCACAACAGATGAATGAATAAATATTACAGTGAAATGACACTGATCTGTAAAAAAAAATTTAAATCTGGCATTTTGTTACAACATGGATAGATTTGCATGTATCATTTTATATCAGAAAGAATAATAAAAGTATCAGATAATCTCACTCATCCATGGAATATAAAAAAAACAAAGGAAGGTAATAGACAATAGTTATTAAAAACTAATCCTAAGACTGAAAACAGAAGCTGTTTTACCAATGGGGATGGCAGTTATGATGATGAGGGTGAGGAAGGAGGTAGTAGACAAGAAGGACCCAGTTACATTGTTGGAGGGAGACTGGCACTTTGATGATGAACATGGAGCACTGTGTACCTAATACATAAATGTCAATTATCTCAACTAAAAAGCAAACAAGTATATAATAAGCTGAAGTCATTTATCTTAAATTATATCTTACCTGAGTAAAGTTTTGAAGCCTTTTCCAATAGAACTGCATCCAGTATTTATTTCCATCACCCCTAGACTTAAATTCTCTTATTTTCCCTTTTTTTCTTCATCATTTTCATGTTTAATATATGAAAATGGGAGTTAATTTTTATAGAACATAATGTGCTTGAAAAACATCAGTGTTTTTTCTATCCAGAAATATTGAAGTGATATAAATAGACTATAGAATGCATATTATTCAAAATTGAGTATTTAATTCTTCTTAGTGACTTTGTAGCTATGGGGGAAATTGTCTGCCATAAAGGCAGGGGAAGGGTTGGTGGGGGAGGGGGAGATACTGGGGACATTGGTGGTGGAAAATGTGCTCTGGTGGAGGGATGAGTGTTCAATCACTGTATGACTGTAACTCAAACATAAAAGCTTTGTAACTGTATCTCACAGTGATTCAATTAAAAATAAAAGGCACAGGGAAGCTTTGTCTTATTAAAAGGAGCTAGAATATGGGGAAAAATTCTTGCCTGATGAAATTTTTCATTCTTTGTACTTTTAGTAGGTAGTTTAGCTGAGAATTGCTTGAGTCTCACTTTGTAAAATTAAAAACAGTCACAAAAGTGGGCAGAATATATCACAAAAACTCAAATATCTATCACCTAGTTTTATCAATTAGTAGCATGTCCAATCTAATATTACCAATGCCTGAACCTTCTCCTTTATCTCCCACAGATAAATACTTTTTTTTTTCTTTCAAATAGCACATACTTCAGCTTGTATCTTTAAAGATATAAACCCAGGAAAACAAAACCACACACCACTATCACATCTATAAAGTGACAATTCCTGACATATATCTAGTCAGTGTGAAAATTTCCCTGATTGTCTAATGACTTTAAATTTTTGGTATGAATCAGAACTCAAATAAAACACATATATTGCAGTTGGTTGATCAGTCTCTCTTTTCCTCCTAAATTTTATTTTTGAAGTGACTGTAGAGTTTGCCAGATTCTGATATTTATGTATGTGTGTGTGTCCTATTCATGGATGTCATTTCACAGGTTCTAATTTATTTTATGTAAGTTAATGATTAGATGTAGGAGGTTACTGATCATTTTATTTTTTTAAATTTATTATTTTTTATTAAATCACAGTGAGATGCACAGTTACAAAGATGTTCATGATTGGGTTTCAATCAGATAATGTTTCAACACCTGTTCCTTCAGAGTGTACATTTCCCACCATCAATGCACCTATGACCCCAGTTTCCCTCCTGTAATGCCCACTACCCCCCTTGTCTTGCACCTGACTCTCCAGTAGGCACTTTTCTTCTCTCTCTCTCCTTATGTTTTATTTTTTTTAACTTAATTTTATTTTTATAAAGTTGTTCACAATAATTTATTACATTTAATATTCCAACACCAATCCCACAAACATTACACCTCCCACCACCATATTTTGAATGTTTCCACCCGATCCCCAAATCCTGCCCACAAAGCAGAACTTAAATAATTTATTTTGTGTTGCTTGTTATGAATAATCTTTGAAAAGTGATCCAAGAAAATTTTCTTAGAGGAAAGTGTGTGAATTGTTATATTTCACCCTGGAGCCAGTACGCCCTTGAATAAGTCATTCTTTCCTTTTGGGTATTGTGTTTTGCAAACAATCACTGAAAAGTTATCATGTGTATCCCTTTACCACTTTTTTTTTTTTGCTTTTTTTTGGGTCACACCTGGCGATGCACAGGGGTTACTCCTGGCTCTGCACTCAGGAATTACCCCTGGCCGTGCTCAGGGGACCATATGGGATGCTGGGATTTGAACCCGGGTCGGCCGCGTGCAAGGCAAACACCCTACCCGCTGTGCTATCTCTCCAGCCCCCCCCCTTACCACTTTCAACACTCAGTTCTTGTCCAGAGTTACTGATCATTTTAGTGGTAATTATATTTATTTATTTTATCTTTATATTTTGTCTATGTATTTTAAATATATCTTTATTTCTCTGCCCTTAATTGATTTGTTCATGTTAATATTTTCCATTCTATGTTTTATGTCTAGGACTGGAGCAATAGCACAGCAGGTAGGGCATTTGCCTTGCACACGGCCGACCCGGGTTTGATTCCTTCATCCCTCTCAGAGACGCTGGCAAGCTACTAAATGTATCCCACCTGCCCAGCAGAGCCTGGCAAGCTACCTTTGGCCTATTTGATATATCCAAAACAGTAACAACAAATCTTGCGATGGAGACATTACTGGTGCTGGCTCAAGCAAATCAATGAACAATGGGATGACAGTGCTACAGTGCAGTTTTATTTCTCTCTTCTGTATTAGAAATCGTGCATCTATGTCGAATATTTCAGTTTTTATTTCTCTCTTCTGTATTAGAAATCGTGTATCTATGTCGAATATTTCAGTAGATACACTTAAAATGCTAATCAAAGCAGTAGTGGTGGCGGGAGTTGACTACCCAGGGTATAAACAGTTAAGGAGAAGAATTGTCTGTAAAGGATTTGAGAACAATAATCTACTTGACTGAAAGTCTGTCTACATATGATTATTGCCTGTGTGAGATTCTAACCAATGATGATGATAAAATCAACCTCCCACCAGATGGTCTGTTATCTCACTTTCGACTTGGCAGTCCACTCTAGCGATGTCTAATCAATGATCTTTACCCTCTTCCAAGTACTACATGAGCTGGAGCCATAGCATAGCTGGTAGGAAGCTTGCTTCTTCATTTGAGGGGGATTATCGTGGATGATGCATATTGATGCTGGAGCCAATTGAAAGACCAATTTCAATTCTCAATTATAAAAATTTAATCTATGGAATTTGTGTTCCAGAATTATGTGAGTGCTGGTTTATGAAGGCAAATTCCTAGGATAAATTTCTCCAACACCAACCAGATTAGTCTTCTCTGTAGAATTGTCTTTCTTCTGTAATCTTAGAGTTTACTTTATCTCTGAATTCATTGATAACAAAGGTCCTTTGGGAGGTCACGAAAACCAACTGCAGGTCACTTGGAGAATTAGATGATGCTTTGAATATCTAATAGATTTTAGTACCTCCTTAAATATTTCTTGTTCCTGCTTGGGTCTCTGAGGACTTAACATTCTTTCCTGCTAATTTAAACTTCTATTAAAGCATTACACTTATTTCCAAATTAGTTAGGTGTTTTGTGGTATGGGAATTTTTCTATTTAAACTTTTGCTGCCTTCATGGAAGGTAAGTTTTTCTGAATTGAATAAAACACTTTTAAAATTTGTTTCAATTTCAAGTTACTCCAGAGTCGCCCTCTTCCTTTTTCAATGAACTCCACCCCTGGTTCTCACTCTCAGACAGGGAACAAAATTGAAATCCTCTCCTGGAGAAGATAAATAAAAGACAGGAAGTCAATATATGAATATTTAGAGTCAACAGTCAGTGAATGTCCACATAGGTAGCTATCTTATTTTAAAATGAAAATCTTGCGTTCAGCTTTAGGTACTGAGTTGTAGCACTGTAGCACTGTCGTCCATTCCTCATCGATTTGCTGGAGCGGGCACCAGTACTGTCTCCACTGTGAGACTTGTTGTTACTGCTTTGGGCATATTGAATACTCCACGGGTAGCTTGCCAGGCTCTGCCGTGTGGGCGGGATACTCTCCATAGCTTGCTGAGCTCTCCGAGAGGGATGGAGGAATTGAACCCGGGTCAGCCGTGTGCAAGGCAAACACCCTACCAGCTGTGCTTTTGCTCCACTCCAGATACTGAGTTTAGACACCAAAATAGCTTATGACATAGTGAAGCCTGAGACGGACAGATGACACATATCACAGTTTTGGGTCTATGAGTATGAAGTGAAAATATTTGTGTGAGCTGGATGGCAAAATGTTATAGTTTTAATGCTTTTGAAAACCTTCCATATTGATGTGTGAGATACTGCCCCAAGTCCTGATGAGTCACTATTGTGCTTTTCAAATAATGGCATCAATAGTCTACATTTTGTGAGGTAATCTTTCTGATTAGCCTGGCCTTTCTTTTACCGAATCCTTCGGGGTTACAATTAAAAATCCATTTCCGTGATTGTGATGTTTACTGAAATGAGTATAGATGAAATTACCAATTATGCTAGCTAGCTTGTCTAATGGAGGTGCCATGAGGATCCATCTGGCAGGTCCCAGAAGAGAAGGCCATGGTTTCTCGAAAATGCCTGAGAGAGGGTCACGTTGCATTTCCAGCGGGGACAGCAGCTCAGGGCAGCTCAGCAGCTCTGCTTTCTCTCATCAGGACCACTCGGCACCACTAGCCTCCCTATTTCCTTTTAATGGCACTTCCCAAACTAGGCAGTGTTGGGGTTCAGGATATGTAACTCCCAAATATAACAGACAGCTGAGTCCTTTTTTAAAACTGATTTATTAAATATGTATTAAATGTTTATTGATCTCTTCCTTCCAGCCATAGGATGGAAATTCTTGCTTTCATTGGGTTTACAGTCATGTGTGGTCACAGATTATTTCTGGAGAAGATTCTGTCACTGTCACTGTTATCCCATTGCTCATTGATTTGCTTGAGCGGGTACCAGTAACGTCTCTCATTGTGAGACTTATTGTTACTGTTTTTGGCATATCGAATACACCATGGGTAGCTTGCCAGGCTCTGCCATTCGGGCGTGATACTCTCGGTAGCTTGCAGGGCTCTCTGAGAGGGGCTGAAGAATTGAACACGGGTTGACTATGTGAAAGGCGAACGCCCTACCGCTGTGCTATCGCTCCAGCCCTCCCTCCTGCCTGGAGAAGATTAAACAGAAAAACTAAATAAATTAAAGAACGGGAGAGATGACTCTGAGGGCTGACCAAGCTCATGCTCTGCTATAGGGTCCTGTTTCATCGCCAGCACTGTGTGTTACCCTTGGCGCTGCCACATGTGGCCTAAACAAAGAATAGAATCAACAAGAAACAGGAATAAAAATTATACAATGATATGTTTATAAAATTCCCTGTGATAACGTGATAATATCTCTAGTAAACAAGTGCCGCTTTATAGCAAGACTTTTTGTGGGGCGGTTGTTTAAATGTTAGGGCCACACCTGACTGTATTCAGACCTTACTCCTGGCTCTGAGCTCAGGCATCACTCCTGATTGGGCTCGGAAGACCATATGGAGTGCTGTGGATCGAGGCTAGGGTTGTCTACATGCAAGATAAGTGCCCTAACCACTGCACTATCTCTCCAGCCCTGTAGCAAGTCTTTATTTCTTTAATCCCAGAGCATCCCCTAAGCTGGAGTTCTAAATAGGAAGGTGTTAGCATTTGATGCTAGCACAGATTTTGGGGTTCTAACGTAGTGATGCTCTGGACCCAAGAGACAGCTCAATGGACAAGAGCACTTGCTTTGCATGCAAGAGACTCAGATGGATACTTTTGGTATTTGGGATATTTATTAATGTCTTAGTGTGCATGAAGACATCCCAAAATAATTAAATTCTGATAGGCTCTGTAGTATACAGGTTGGGCAAAGATTTTATATTCATTTGTTTGTTCGTTTTTCATGTTAAAGTGTTTGAACTATGAATTTTTTACGAAAGTAAGATAGTATTATGTTATCATATAAGTTCCAGGTTGCATTATTAAATATAATCATTTGTATAAGGTACACTGAGTTCACCCCTAAAAGCCTAATTCCTTCTTTGGCCATATAGTCATCTGCTTTGCCTCCCAGTCTCCTTACCTTCTGATAGCCACTAATAAATCTTATAATAGAAATGTTTAAGTTAATTTTAACTAATTCGAATTTTTTGTTTTGTTTTTGGACCATACCTGGTGGTGCTCAGACCTCACTCCTGGCTCTGTGCAGGGATCCCTCCTGACGATGCTCCAAGAATCATATGTGGTGCTGGGGATAGAAACCAGGGTTGACTGCAAACTCATTACTTCCTGCATTATCTATCCAGCCACTATCCCTGCCTCCTGCCCCCAATCATTTTTTGTTTGTTTGTGTTTGGGCAACACCAGGAAGTCAGGGCTAAATCTTGGCTCAGTGCTAAGGGATCCCTCCTTGTGGTGTTTAGGGAACCATACACTGTCCTGGGGATTAATTTGGGGTGTACTGCTTGTAAAGTGAGTACCATAACTTCTATGCTATCAAGTCTTTCTTTTAGTTTTTGTTGTATTCAGATCATCTGCTTTCTTTTTCTAAATATCATGTGAAACTATATTGTTTTCTTTCTTGAAATGCTTCCTTCATTAAGCATAATACCCTCTAGGTTTATTCACTTTGTTGCAAATAGAGAAACTCAGTCTTTCTTAGCGCTGAGAGCTATTTCATTCTGTACACATCCTACCTTTTCTTTAGCCAATTGCCTCTTTTTTTTTTCTTTTTGAGTAACACCTGGCAATGCACAGGGGTTACTCCTGGCTCATGCACTCAGGAATTACTCCTGGCCATGCTCGGGGGACCATATAGGATGCTGGGAATCGAACCCGGGTTGGCCGCATGCAAGGCAAACACCCTACCCGCTGTGCTATCACTCCAGCCCCGCCAATTGCCTGTTGATGGACACAGATTGTTTCACCTCTTAGCTATTGTGATTAATGCTTCAATAAGAATGGGAGTGAATATATATGTATATATATTTAAAATTACTATCTTTATATATTTTCATTTTAGTGGTAGATGTACAGCTGAGTTTTTACCCAAATTCATAGACTCTTGAAAAAAAATGAATTAACTGTATATAAATTATAGCTCAAGAAATAGGATTTGAATATAAGCATGCATATATATATAATAGTTTTTAAAATATTTCTCTGGATCAGTGGAGATAGAGGAACAATTCACTCGGCGGCATGCTAGCAGGAAGCACCAATCCTTTTTTAACCACCGTTTTGGTAATGGACATCTGGATCCCCAAGGCCATAAAAGCATTGATTCTGTTCAACAAGGTTTAGCATTCCTCTCTGAGATGAACAGTAATCAGAAATCTCACGCTGTATAAATGCAGAGTTTGGAAAGAACAGACATGTTGATAATTAAATACCAAGCAATAATGTTAGGGTTGTTCTGCTCTCAGGAGCAGTTAATAGCTTCTTGCTAAAAGCTTTTTATGGAGAGCAAAAGGAAAGAAAGATGAATGGTATTTCAAATGCTCTGTAACTAGGGAACAATGAATATTCTTTAATACCAATATCGTTTAGCAGTCACTTTTAGTATCAGTCATGTCAATCAGTGAAAACGCAGATCAATTAATGAATTTTTACTTATTCGGAGATTATTCACTCTAACGAGCAGTTTCAGAGTTTAATAAGTGAAGTTTTTTCCTCTGGAAACTTACAAATTCTTTCCTTTTACAGTTGACTCGATCTGCCTATTAGCTCATTTTAAATAATTAACTTGGTTTTTAAATTTAGCTAAACAAGCCTGACATAAAGACATTATACTTCCATATATGGAAGCTAGAATATTTGTAATTTGAATTTATTCAAGATTATGAAACCAAAGTCCAGAAGACTAGGATTGTACCTCAGGGTTCCGGCTTTGGCCGCCCATCGAAACGAGTTTCAATCCCCAGCGTCTCACATCTGCCGAGTGCCACTCTGGCAGCTTTGCTTTCTGAAACTCTGCTCTTGTGATCTCTGGCACCCCAACCAATTTCTGGCCCTATGGAAGCCAGGTGTGTGTGTATGCGTGTGTGCGCATCTGTGTGTGTGAGTGTAAGCCCCACCAAAAACCGTCTGATCCCTGGCTAAACCACAACTAAAAAGATGTGTGAGCCGAGGGCGTGCCGGTTACGCCCCCTTCCCATGAGTTCCTGGGAGCCCCAAAAGTAAAAACCGAATACCTCTGGGTTTGGAGTCACAGAAGATGGCGCCTGCCACATGGGTGCCGCCAGCCCGCCGCTTTCCATGCAGGAAGACAGGGTGGGGATGAAAAAAAAAATCCACCCCCGGCAGCACAGAGTTGTAGCCCAGTTCGCAGTCCCAGTGCATTGCTATCGGATGCTGCGCTGGATGCCCGAATGTGTTACATCTCTGGAATCAAAGTCTTTAGGCGCAGAGGGTCCAATTCGCGCTCAGCGGCTCCGGATTTATCATCTTCTGTGACTCCAAACCCAGAGGTATTCGGTTTTTACTTTTGGGGCTCCCAGGAACTCATGGGAAGGGGGCGTAACCGGCACGCCCTCGGCCCAGATAAATCCGGAGCCGCTGAGCGCGAATCGGACACTCTGCGCCTAAAGACTTTGAATTCAGAGACTTCTTACAGCAATGCACTGGGACTGTGAGCTGGGCTATGCAATTTCTGGCAGAATTTTCCCTGGACTTTATATAGAAATCCAAAACCGCGCGGATGCCGCATCCGCGCGACTTAACATTTATAATTGTCAGCAATGTGAAATGGTTCCTTTTGAACAGATCTGACTTGGGGGGGAAACTCCAAATAATAACAGTAAGTTTTTGTTGAAATATTGAAGGTTTTTAATGTAGCAGCCACCTCTCTGGACTGTGAACTAAGCAAAAGCCCCACGCTGGCCGACGCGGCGTGGCGTACACCATACTATGAGGCGCAGGAAGGGGGATGAGGGGGAAAAAGAAAAAAAAAAGGGAAAAGTAAAAAGGAAAAAAAAAAGAGAGAGAGTTATGTACTTGTAGCAGTGGGGCTACATATCTCTTCATTTCCAGCAATGAAAAACTAATTATCAAATGTAGTAGGTCTGTCTCTCTTGGTTGGAAACTCCAACAACTATAGTGAGTTTTGTGTTGAATTATGGAATGTAATCAAGGTAAAGAAAAAATGAAGTGAAATTCATTAGTTATACAGTAGGGGGTAGGGGGTGGGGGCGGGGGGTATACTGGGGTTTCTGGTGGTGGAATATGGGCACTGGTGAAGGGATGGGTGTTTGAATATTGTATAACTGACATATAAACCTGAGAACTTTGTAACTTTCCACATGGTGATTTAATAAAAAGTTTAAAAAAAATAAAATAAAAAATAAAAAGATGTGTGAGACCAAGGACAGGAAGTGAATATCCTAATGAGCACGTGTGTGAGCTATGGTGCTATATAGCAAAATTGCAACTGTTTACCTACTGCTAGAATGAAAAAATACGAAACTGCATACAACCATACTCGTGCGTCTCTGGTGAGCACAGAGCACATGTAAAAGCACCACAACTGAAAAAAGTGCAATTCTCACTGGGCACCAATGCCCATAGTGGACACAATGCAGGCTGCCCTGTGACCTCCAGTGGACACTAACTCAAAGAGCGTGTGAGCCTTGTGGTCAGAACATGTGTGCAACCCCTGGTCATGTTAATAACATCCTCGACAACAATGATGGAAGGAAGGGGGTGAAGAGATGGAATAAAAATCAATAAAAGAATAAACCTAATGGAAAGGTTTTTTTTTTTTTTTTGTAATTGAACCACTGTGATATAGGCCCTTACGCCCTTACAAAGCAGTTCATGATTAGGTTTCAGTCATGCAGTGTCCCAACACCCAACCCTCTACCAGTGTACATTTCCCAGCACCAGTGATCCCCGTCTCCCTCCCACAAATGAAACGTTTTTACCTCTATTTGCATCTCCATATAAATCCTCACATTAAAAAATGTATAGCAAAACCCAATATAAGCGTTTAAAGCTCAAGTGATTAAAAATGCATTATCTCAATGCAAAAAAAATCCCTAAATCATTAACTGAACAAAACAAAAAAACCCACACATATCCCTTGGTTCATAAAGGGAACGTAGCAGGTGGTCGAAATGGGCCTTGTAATTTCAGGTGCTCCTTGTTCAACCATTTTCCTTTAAACAACGGCTACACTAGATTGATGCTTTTGAAATCTAGATGAAATCAAATGGCAGAATCCTTTTAGCATGCAAATTACTGCCGGCTGGAATCTAGATTTAATGTGTACAGATGCTTAAACAGCTTGTCAGGATGATTACTTGTCTTGAATAAAACCTATGCAGGAGGTAGTTTTGGATAAAAATGCAATTTTGATGGCTGCCTGATATTGACATTGAATTTTAAGTCTAAACCCTAAAATTACTTTCCTGGATACCGAGGTAACGTGCAATTATGCTATGGTTTAAGTTTTAAAATCTTATTTCAAAACTCTTGCTGGGTCATTTCTTGGTGGCACCTACTAGGGTATGGTGGAGATCCAAAAAGCACAGGAACAATTCTATGGGAGAAAAGGCTTTTATAGTCAATAAAGTGACTCAAGAAGCTTGTGTAATAGCAGAGGTGAAAAGCAAACTTCAAACAGAGGAAGTGGGGGTCTAGGTTTATGCCAAGTAGTTGGGATGCTGTAATAGCTCATACATATTTAGGAATACTTTTAGGGAAAAATACATATTTATGAGGGGGAATGACAGGCATGAGTAGTCGTTTAATTCATTTCAACTTTTGCTTAGAGTAGTAATAAGATTCAAGTGAAGTTTCGAGATCAGAAATCTGAGTTGTGATTACTTTACAAGGTGCCAAATTTCACATATCTATAAGGCCAACTCCTTTTTTTCTCCACTGTATGTCTCATGATAATATTTTTTAATTGAAATATCACGATTTATAATGGTATTGAAATCATTACCATTTGATTTCAATCGGTAGGAGGCTCTTCATGTTCCTGGAGCGAGCAGATACCATCAGGCTACACTAGCACGAGATAGGAACGAATGGAGACGTTACTGGTGCCCGCTTGAGCAAATCTAAGATGAATGGGATGACAAGTGATACAAGTGACAAGTGATTGAAATTGTTATTTACCAGTGGCATTGCTACTTCACCAATCCCTTCACCAGTGTGTCAAGATCCCTCCACCATGATCCTTTGGTCCCCTCCTTTTTCCACTCTTAGCTTCCTCAGTTTCCAGTTCTATTAATTTTACCTCAGTATTTGTTTGCATTGAAGATTACATGAACACTTCCTTTGTTTCTTGCTACTTAGCATTTGAATGAGATGACTCAGGTATTTGTCTTTTACTTTCTCACTCGCCTCACATAACACTGACACCTTCCAACTTCATCCAAGGTTTCATCTTTTCTCCTAGCTGAATAGTATTCATCGTGTATATATGGAGCACAATTTCTTTATCCCTCATGTGCTGTTAGCACTTGGACATTGTACACAGTGCTTCTGTGATCATTGGTGAATGTATGTCCATTTGGATTACGCTTTTGGGGTTTTTGGGTTAGTGCGGAGAAGTACAATCTCTGGCTCATATAGACAGACTTTCTATTTCAACTCATGTTTCAGGAAATCTCCAAATTGTTTTCCAAAGAGGCTAAATCAACAGGCATGGGGGAAATAAATGTTCATCATCACTAATTACCAGAGAAATGAAAACCAAAATGACAAGATATCACCTGGCACCAGAAAAATTCATCTCTACCAAAGACACCTGATGTTTCAAGTGGTTACATTGGGCAATGGCACCTACTTGTCCAGTAGTGACCTGGGTTTGGTCCCTGACACTATCTATGGTCCCACAAACAATGTTAGGAATGATCCCTGAGTGCAGAGCCAGGTGTAAGCCCTGAGCACCTCAAGCTGTGCCCCAACAACAACAGAACCCAAAACCAACAAAACTGGAAAACAAACAAAGAAAATAATGGTAAGAGCTGGCTAGATGCGGTGGGAAAGGAAACCTTATTTACTGCTGGTGGCTTTCCTGATATTTAAATGTGAAGTGTATTCAGTGCTACCCATTTTGAAAAATGTAGCCAATGTTAATTATTAAAATAAAATTTGAGTTTACCAAACAGTGATTATCTAATTAAGTTGACTCAATGGATAGAAGATGATTTTTGGACTAAAGTGAGAAGCTTAAATATATTCTCGGGGAAATGCTGACAGTCAGCATATGTTGAAGTCCCAGATTCACAGCTTCCAAGAATCTCAGTCTTACCATTCATGTGGGCTTAACCCTTAACTTTCTCACGTCTATAGTAAGATATCCTGTGAATGATTTTAGCACACAAAAACCTTTGTTTTCTTTTTATTAAGCTTTCTTATTTCTAATAGTTAATTCTTCCTGTTTAAAAATGTTTCTATTTTTCTAGTAAAGCAATATGGACATGGCTCGTGGTATGAGGTAGTAATGCAAAAATAATTACAAACCAATCCGTGTTGAAATTCTCAAGATCAATGTGCTTTACCTTTTAATTATAATTTTGGGGCCTACATTTGACTACTGTGTTCAGAGTTTATTTATTTCTGACTCTGATCTCAGGGATCAGTCCTGGCAGGGGTCAGGGTACCATATGGGGTGCCGAGGATCAAACCTGGACCAGCTGCATGCAAAGTAAATGCACTTACTGCTGTACTATCTCTCCAACTCCATACCTTTACTTTTTAATTGTGCAAGCAATGATCGGAGATAGGAACAACCAAAAAAAATTTTTTAAATTCACTTTCATATCTAAATTTTAAATTTTAAATTCACTTTCATGTCCTAAACAAAGTCATTGAATATTAAACCAAGCTGATTGAAGTTCATCTGGAGTCTTTTTTTCCTTCTCAAGATTTGTATGGGGGAAAATATTCAGAATATTTTCTAAATTATTCTGAGGGGAATGTAAGGACATACTTCTTGTTAAGACGTTACAATACAGAAAAACTGGCAGATTTAAGAAAATACCAGAGTGGTTTTTTTTTAAATAACACTTTGCTGCAAAGAAGACAGGCAATGTAACTGTTGAACATAAAATAAAAGCAGAAAATGTTAAAAGCAGCCAAAAGAAGAAGCATCATGCTAACAGCTTGCTCCTAAGGCACAATGAATCTTTATAGTCCTGAAAACAACCAGAAAATTCCTTTCAACCTAGATTTATAACCCAGAAGAATAAAAACATATATATGGACATATATATGGACATATATGTATATTCCTAAAAGTGGCAGAAAGACACAATTTATAAAAGTAAATTGAGAGAAACTGTGAGTAGGAGGTTTGCTTTGCACAAAATGTTTGAGTTACCTGAGCTCGGAGCACTGCCGAGGCAAAACTTACATCATTTTAAGATGGAATGAAAGTTAGCACTGACCAAACAGTGGATGCTATCACAGGAATAAATATAAAGATCAATGGAGCAGAAAAATTCAGAAAATAGTATTCTGAATTTCCTCAAAACTTCTCTTCAAATACCACTTCATTTTGGCTACATAGATATGTTCAATCTAAGGATTACATTTTTCAGGCAGTCAGAACGGAGAAGAAAACACTAAGCAAATGATTGGAGAGATCACCTGGGATGGGAGATGTGTGCTGAAAGTAGACCAAGGAAGGACCAACCACGATGACCTCTTAGTATCTGTATTGCAAATCATAATGCCCCAAATGAGAAAGAGAGAGTAAGAAGGATTGTACCTGCCACAGAGGCAGGGAGTGGGGTGGGGAGGGTGGCGGTGGGACACTGGGAACAATGGTGGTGGGAAATGTTCACTGGTGGAGGGATGGGTGCTCGAGCATTGTTTGACCGAAATGCAATCATGCAAGTTTGTAACTGTGTCTCAAGGTAATCCAATAAAACTTCTTTAAAAAAAGAGGATTACATTTTTCAGTGGAACTAGCCATGTTTTCTATTTATACTTGTGCACATTTTGCAATATTAAGTTTTTAAGAAATCTGTGCATTTCATTTAAAATCTCAAATTTGCTGGCTTAAAGTGACTCTTTATTTATTTATTTATTTATTTTTGCTTTTTTGGGTCACACCTGGCAATGCACAGGGGTTACTCCTGGCTCTGCACTCAGGAATTACCCCTGGCCGTGCTCAGGGGACCATATGGGATGCTGGGATTTGAACCCGGGTCGGCCGAGTGCAAGGCAAACGCCCTACCCGCTGTGCTATCTCTCCAGCCCCTTAAAGTGACTCTTTAATATTTGCAAGGTAACGTAATCATGTCTGTGTTTGTGTCTCATGTTGATCAAGTATCTTTGTCTTTATTCACGTCTTTCCATGGGTCTATTATATTTAGTTATATTATAAAGTTATAAAGTTATTATATTATATTATTATAAGGTTAGTTATAAGGTTATAAATAACATTATATTTGTTAGTTTATTTAAATGGCTAGTTTGACTGTGCTTATGTTTCCTAAAGTACTGTTTTATATTTCATTCATTTTTAGAAAATCTTATCTCTATGCCACCCTCGAGAACATCATGCAACGACTAGAATGGGAAGGAATGGGAGTGAAGATAGACGGTCGGCAACTACACCACCTCTGCTTCACTGATGACATTGTTCTAATAACACCAAACATTAGCCAAGCAGCACAAATGCTGGCCAACTTTGACCGAGAGTGTGGAAAGGTTGGATTGCAGCTGAATTTCACCTAAATAATGTTCATGAAAAATGAACTAGTCCTTGACGTTCCATTTGCTCTCAATGGAACGAACATCTCCGAATGTAGCAGCTATGTGTACCTGGGTCGAGAAATCAACATGAGGAACGACTTAGCGCCAGAACTGCGCAGGAGGAAGAGAGCAGCATGGAAAGCCTTCAAGAGTGTTGAAAAAGTGGTTAAGAGGACAAAAGATCTCCGGCTCCAGATACATCTTTTCGACTCCACCATTCTTCCTGCACTAACATACGCCTCAGAGACCTGGACCCTACGAAAACAGGATGAGAACGTTATTCGGGTATCCCAAAGAGGAATCGAAAGAGCTATGCTTGGAGTATCACATCTCACTCAGGTGAGAGAAGGAATCCGGAGTTCCGACCTCCATCGACAGCCAAGAATCAGGGACGCTGTCTCGTTTGCCAAGGCATCAAAAATCATATGGGCCGGACACATAATTCGATTTAGAAATGACAGCTGGACTAGAGCTCTTACCGACTGGATTCCATGGGACATCAAAAGACCACGTGGCCATCCACCTACGAGATGGTCAGACTTCTTCATCAAAACCCTGAAAGAATAGTTTGAGGCTCTTCCTGTTCCTGGAGTGAGCAGATACCATTGGGCTACACTAGCATACGACAGAAACTAATGGAGACGTTACTGGCATCCTCTCGAGCAAATTGAAGATTAAAGGGGTGACAAGTGATACAAGTGATCTGTATGAGATTTTTCCTCAACTTACTTTGCATTTGATATAATATATTCTCCTAACTTCTTGAAACTGCTTAGGTAACTTTTAGTTTTGTCTTGTTTTGGCTTTGGTCACAGTTAGGAGTATTCAGGGCTTTTATTGTCAGCTAGAAATTTCTGAAATCTAGAAATTCCAAGTTCTGGACATTTTCTAAAATTATTTACTATTTTCGGTGGCTCCTGAGCCACTTGGATGTTCACTCGGGTGGGGCACAGAAGATCATGGGACCTGGGGACTGAACTCAGGTCAACTGCTCTCAAGGCAAGCACCTTACCCACCATGAGCTCTCTCCAGGCCTAAAGCAGATGACTCAACATTAGCACTCCCTCACTATTAAAGTGTTATTATTCACAATAAGCAAGATGTGGAAGCAACTGAAATATCTATTGGTTAATGATTAATAGATTAAAAGGATGAGTTTCATACAATACAATGCTATACTACTGATCTTTACAAAGGACAGAAACATTGCATTATGCCACATGAACAAATGTTGAGAATATCCTACTTAGCAAAATAGCTGGTCACAGAGGCATAAATACTCTCCAATTTTATTTATAAGATGTGTATAAAATAGTTGGACTCATAGAAACAAAGAATAGAGAGGTATTTTCCAGGGGCAGGGGAAGAGGAAAATGAGGTAAGTATTCAAGTGAATTACATTTTATTTGTGCAAAATGAACGAGTGCTACAGATCTTATGTACAACATTGAGCTTTTAAGAACCATATTGCCTTGTACCTTGAAAAATTGCTAAAAATTACAAGAGAGCAGTGCTTATGGTAAAGGTCTATCAAATAAGAGAAAAAGAGGACTAAACATAAAAAAATGAATAAAATTATTCTAGTAAAGAAACAAAATACTGAAGCTTTCAAAACAATATCAAAACCACCACCAGTAAACCCAGCATCCCTCCCACCCTCCCCAATCCCATGGGCACTGGTGAAGGGATGGGTTCCCGAACTTTGTATGAGGGAAGCATAAGCACAAAAGTGTATAAATCTGTAACTGTACCCTCACGATGATTCACTAATTAGAAATAAATAAATTAAAAAATATCAAAACCTAAATATATATCACTGTTTTTTAATTGAGAGAATTTCTATGTTTGTCACATGATCTTTGTCCTCCCCGCCGCAAGGGGCGTAGGTCCAGCAGCCGACCTCCACTACCCCACTGCTGCCAAACTTCAGGCCACTTTCCAAAGCTTGGGCCAACCCTCACGCATGAGTGAACATATTCTTGGACCAAACATCTGCAAAGCACCCGCGTAACACATCATCATAAAGGGAGATATATATATATGCCTCTCGGAGAGCCCGGCAAGCTACTGAGAGTATCCTGCCCACAGGGCAGAGCCTGGCAAGCTCCCTGTGGCATATTTGATATACCAAATACAGTAACAATAACAGGTCTTATTACACCTGGCCCTGAAAAGAGCCTCTAATCAATGGGGAAAAACGAGTATGGAGAGGCTGCTAAAATCTCAGGGCTGGGACGAATGGAGATGTTACTGGTACCCGCTCGAGTAAATCGATGAACAATGGGATGACAAGTGATAAAGTAATATAGTGATCTTTGTCCAATCCCAGGAGAAAGCTGATTAAAATAATTTTTGTCCAATCCCCAAAAGAAAGCTGATTAAAATGGGACCATAGTTCCATCATCTCCCACAAAAAGATTTAAATATAACATTGCAAAATATTGTTCAGAGAAATTGAATAAGAAAGAAATGTTTTGCTGCCGCATCGAGAAAGCAGTAATAAATACTGATACGTCTCTGGCCATCTGATGGATGCAACTTAAGTAAAATATCATCATAGTACACCCAAATATCAGCTGTGAAAGGCTGAGAAATGGTGGAGCCACGTCTGCTGCTCAGAGGATTTCCAGAGCCATCTTTCCCAGGAAAACCCCGCTGACTTCCACAAAATTCCTGTTGCAAGCTGCAGAGCCCCTGACAAGAGAGGAACGCGCTGCCTTCCATCTTGCTAGTCCTGCAAAGGGATATGATGGGTGCAACTCAATGCTTTTTGTTAAAATCCATGTTGTTTAAGCATAAAAAGCATTTCTAGAATGTGATGCAGTAAAAAAAAAATATGGCTTATTGTGAGAACGGAACAAAAAGGGGTTTTTCTTTTCTAAAGCACAGGAGAGGCAAGCTGAGATAAGCAGGATCTTTGGAGGGGAAGCTGGACAAACAAGAGGAAATGATCAGTGGGCTCAGCAGGAAAGTGTCCTGCTGTGGTCAGCCAATTCCCAGGAGAATCTGATAAGGAGGGATGCGGACGGCACGTGCGCACGTGCGTGCGTGTGTGCATGCGCGCGTGCGTGTGTGTATCTGTCTGTCTGTGTGTCTGTGTTTTTTCAGGACTGGGGACAAACAAGGGTTAGAGGATGGTGGGGAGAAGTGGAGCATGATTCAATGTGGTCAAGAGAGAGGAGCAGAAAACAGTCAACTGTGAACACAGAGACTGATGAAGAACAGGAATCCTTCCACTTCTCTTTCTCCCAGGCCCTTTGTTCCCGCCATACTCCTGATGTCCAACAAGGCTAGCCCCTGCCTCTCTGCCCTGGTCTTCTCTGTCTTCTTAGTAATACCATTTTAACGTTTTCTCCAGATTCCTGACAGATCCCAAATATCCTCTTAAGACTTTTCTCTCTCTCTGCTTTCCCCACAACCCATTAGTTAATTGATCATTCCCTTTGTTATCCACTTAATTCATCCATCTACTTATTTTCCCTTCAAGCATTTAAAAAGATAATTCGCGTCACACTCAGTGGTACTAAGGGCCTGCTCCTCTTTGTGCTCAGGGATCATTCCTGGCAGTTGCTCAGTGCCTGGGATTGAACCAGGATTGGCTGCATGCAAGGCAAGCACCTTAAACCCTGCACTCAGACATTTTAAAAACTTCACTGTAGCAAAATAGGATGGCAAAGTTTGCATCCTTACTCTTGAAAATAATACATACATTAGGGGCTGGAGTGATAGCACAGCAGGTAGGGTGTTTACCTTGCACACAACAGACCTGGGTTCGATTCCCAGCATCCCATATGGTCCCCCAAGTACTACCAGGAATAATTCCTTAGTGCAGAGCCAAGAATAATCCCTGTGCATTGCCGGGTGTGACCAAAAAGAAAAAAAAAAGAACAACAAAAAACCAAACCAAAACAAAACAAAAAAACACAAACCAAAACCAAAACAAACCAAAAAAACCCCCATACGTTAGACAAATCAAAGTGTAGTTTTAGTATAGCATAGCTGCATTTGTTAAGCTGCAAGCCTAACTCAGATTTAACTGAATTCAAATCCAGATGGCAATATTTGAGGCTTTTTCATTTGCCACGACTCAGAGAGGGTGACAGTTTAAAACTTGAGTCTGGTGCTTTAGAAGGGATGCTTGCTCAATTGCCTGTTTGCTCGGGCAGGTGTTCTATGCCTGATGCTCAACCTACTTGAGCATAAATCAATAGCACTGGTCAATAGGACTGAGGTGATTCTCTTCCCCAAACCCTGACCCAACTCACTGTATACCTGGAAGCACAGTCAGCCACAAGACACAACATTTGGGGAAATCAACTTGACCATATGCCTTAAATGAACATATTTACAGCACACTCCTGCAATGTGCTTTAATGAATGAATCAATATTCAAGTTCTAAAAGTAAGCAGGAGACTAGGAAGTAGTGATTCTTACTGTTACCCTCAGCTTTCTGTTTTAAGGACATCAAATGGGAGGCACTAGGTCAGCAAACCAGTTCTACTTTAGCCAGTTTTGCTTTGAAACAGGAGGCACTCCTCTTTCTTAGGACAAATTCCTGTTAAATCATTTTTAAAAAAATGATTTTTGTGAAAATCGCATCATTTCTACCTAAGGGCATAGTAACTGGTGAGAAGAGAATTTACCCACTTTCCCTGGAGAATGCGTGCGGGAGTAAGGGAACTCAAGGTGTGCCAAATCCTAGAATAAGTGTTTCGGAGTCACATTGGAATTTTCAGGAAGGGAACTGAAACTATTAGCTCAACAATGGGTCCCAAAATGTTCAATAAATATGTGGGTGTGGAGGACCCTGACTTCAAAAATAATTATCTTCAAAGTCTTATTTGAAGGGGAAGCTTTTTTATGTCAGGAAAACCCAAGAGCATTGTTGGGTTAACTTCAAAGTGGCCTCCTCTCTGCTCCTGGGTCGCCTGCAGGGACCCACCTCCCACCTTCTCTGACATCATCAACTTTGAAAAATCATTTGGACTTCACAAAATATATTCTGGGGAATAGGAAGAGTGGCTAGATAAAGTCAAGATGCCCACAAAGCCAGGAGGAGCATTTTGAACAAATCAGGAAGCCCAGAAAGAATTGGGGCAAAATCATGACATAGAAATTGGAAATACTCAAGGCCCAATGGTTTCCCCGAAGCTTTACAGGGTCATTCAGTCTCTCTTCCTTCTCCATATTGTCCATATTATGCTTTCTCCAAAGCTCACCCGTGGGTCGAAGAGGATGAGGTGGACACTTGCTGGCAATTCAAGGCTAGGCAATAAACACATGCACGTATCTTGGGGGTCTGCCTCTCCATATGCCATCAAGTGCACCCTCTTTTCTCTAGTGACCTTTGCCATTTGCTGTCATTTGCTTCATAATCAAGGATTACAATATTGCAATGATTTTACAATATATTATACTGTAAAACTTGTATCACTTGTCACTCCGTTGATCTTTGATTTGCTCGAGCAAGCGCCAGAATGTCTGCATTCATCCCTGTCGTGTGCTAGTGTAGCCCAATGGTATCTGCTCACTCCAGAAACACGAAGAGCCTCAAACCATTCATTTAAGGTCTTGACGAAGAAGTCTGACCATCTCGTTAGTGGGCAGCCACGCGGTCTTTTGACATCCTATGGAATCCAGTCAGTAACAGCTCTAATGTCTAAATCGAATTATGTGTCCAGCCCATCTGATTTTTTTTTTTTTGCTTTTTGCGTCACACCCAGCGATGCTCAGGGGTTACTCCTGGCTTTGCACTCAGGAATTACTCCTGGCAGTGCTTGGGGGACCATATGGGATGCCGGTGATCGAACCCGGGTTGGCCGTGTGCAAGGCAAACGCCCTACCTGCTGTACTATTGCTCCGGCCCCCATCTGATTTTTGAAATGTGATAGTCCAAGCATAGCTCTTTGGATTCCTCTTTGGAATACCCGAATAGCGTTCTCATCCTGTTTGTGTAGGGCCAAAGTCTCTGAGGCGTATGTTAGTGCAGGAAGAACAGTGGAGTTGAAAAGATGTGCCCAGAGCTGGAGGTTCTTCGTCCTCTTAACCACTTCTTCGACGCTCTTGAAGGCATTCCACGCTACACTGTTCCTGTGCAACACTGTAAAACATATTGTAAAATTATATAATATATGAAATATATAAAATATAATTGTAAAATGATAATATATTATAAAAGATAATTGTATTATATTATTACATGTTGTAAAAATAATTTTACAATGTAGCACTGTAGCACTGTCAACCTATTGTTCATCAATTTGCTTGTTACTGGTTTTGGCATACCGAATATGCCACGAGTAGCTTGCCAGGCTTTGCCGCGCAGGTGGGATACTCTTGGTAGCTTGCTGGGCTCTCCAAGAGGAATGGAAGAATCGAACCTGGGTCAGCCACGTGCAAGGCAAATACCCTACCCGCTGTGCTATCGCTCCAGGCCAGAAGCACTCCAAAATTTTTACAATGAATAATTGTAAAATATAATATCATGATAGTATTAATTTAAATAATTATTTTAAGCCTTTAAAGAATTTTTTTTAATTCTCATTAAAGGCTACCATGTCCCTAACTCTTAATTAATGGCATGAAAACTACAATATAATATGTGTGAAAGCCCAGAAAGAAAATTATACAAGAAAATACCATCCTTAATGGTGGAGAGTAGATAGGATTGAAGTTTGTAAGAATCAGTGTGGACTAACTAGAAACTACCTGTCAGTTAACAGCTGTGGTAGGGAATGAGGAAGAGGGTATGGAAAACAGTTTTAACCAGAAGGTAACAAACCTTGGCAAGTCCCTTAATGTGGAATTAAGAAAAGGTACAAAGGTATGACTTAAGTGATCTCAATTAAGAGTGCTTGAGTTGGGGCTGGAGCAATAGCACAGCAGGTAGGGCATTTGCCTTGCACACGGCCAACTGGGGTTCGATTCCCAGCATCCCATATGGTCCCCTGAGCATGGCCAGGAGTAATTTTTGAGTGCATGAGCCAGGAGTCACCTCTGTGCATCGCTGGGTGTGACCCAAAAAGCCAAAAAAAAAAATGCTTGAGATAAGGTGGTTCCTCAGGCTTTCGAACTATAGCATGAGAAAGAAATATAATTTAAACATTTACTAGTATGAATATATATGCATATGTAAATAGAACTTTTACAAAGTAGAACAAGTGGATAAGCTTCCTCTACTATCTTACTGCATCCAATCCCGTCCTCTCCCATCAGATCCTATCCTGGGTTCTTCTTCCTTTAAAAAGGTGGATAAAAAATTCACCAAAGTGATTTTAAATTCTATTTCTATAAAAATTCAGAGGGTAAATATGTTTTGTGGGCCACATAACATCTGTATATAGTTGCTTAGCCAGGTTTATTTATTTATCTCTTTATAATCTTTGTCATTCTCTTTGTTCCTTTATAAAGTTAAGAACTTTTAGCTATATGGCTTAAAGGCCATGATAATTTAACCTTAAACCATCCAACTCTGTAGGACCAAACTATGTTGGTTCAGTGGGACACCTACTCACAGCCTCTGTTGTTAGGGACAGATGGAACTTTGTGTTCTGCTTATGGTTTTATCAACTTTCTGTTTTGCTACGGACTTTTCAAATGATGTGACGAAAATGTCATATTTCAAAGTGTTTGGACTTCAGTGTTGAGATTGCTACAACAAAATTATCCAAGGATACAAGTTGCAGTACAGCAAAGTTATCTGAGCATACAAATTGAGAGAATATATTTTCTGCACATTGATAGTATCAATTATTATATACCTAGTCTCAAAGAAGGCAAAGGCCCCTATTCCTTTATTATATGTTATATAACTCTGGGGTGCTGCTGTATAATCCCACAAGATTTGGATATAGTCCAATACCTCATTATAATCTGCTATAATAAAATACTCCATAGAGACCAGTAAAAAGACCCTTTGAAGAGTACCACCCCTTCAAATCTTGAAACTACTGTGAACTAGTTGAAACTCAAAACTCTCCAAACTACATTTTCTGGATTCACCTGACCCCCATTTGCACCCTCTGAAAATGGCGACTAGTGATTGGCACACAGAAGAATCTATTTCAAGATTCTTCTACAACAGCATCCTCTTCTGGTGACTGACAGAGTTTCCTTGTTGAGTTTTGTATGGAAAAAAACATGGTTTTATTGAGCATTGGTAGAAAAGGTGAGAAAAGGAAGACCACTGAGAATGAGACCACTGTAACGACACTGAGGAAAAAAGAGTGACATGTATGCCAGGAATACCTATGGCTTGGGCCAGCGCTGAGGCCGCTGTTCAGGCCACCAGCCTGATGCTGCTGCTGTCGCTGCTCACTTGCTAATTGTGCTCTGGGATGACCCATGCTGTATGTACATGTAGGCACAGTAGACCAACTTGGTGGCCTTGGCCATCCCATAGAGAAACTCCACAGCCTCAGTGGTCAGCACTCGTTGGCCAAACAGTAGCAACGGCCAAGTAATAATGAGGTTAATCGCTTGTAGGATGAGGACTGGCTTGTAGTGGACACAGTGAGAATGCACACAGTGGATAGTTGCTGGGGAACGGTTTTCCCCAATGGTGCCCAGACACGTTCCTCACAGGGTCTGGGAAGATGTGGGGTGAAGGATGTTGGGTATGCGGAAAAAACATCCTCTGCGAGCAGCTGATGACACGCATCTTTTATAGAGGGTCTTGGCTTTACAGGAAGATCCAATCACTTACAGTTTAGCATTATGGGCCTATCACCTTTCCAACTCTGCATTGTCCCAGTATAATCCCAATGAAGGCTACATGCTGCAGTTAGGATGACTTGCTAAGCATACACGACAGTTTCTGTGTTTTGGGCTCATGTGACTAGGAGGTCGAGTGATGCTCAAGGCTGGACACCTGGTGCTGACACCCTGTTCTTGCCAATTTTGCCCAGATACTCCCTTCTGCAGAGCCTCCCTTCTGGGCTGCTTTGCAAGGTCAAGTCTTACCTGCTCAGATGCCTGCAGCTGTGCTCCACAAATAGTAGCAGCAGGTAAGAGTGAGTCCAAATGGGCAAGATGTGTTTTTTGATCTGTACGATTAAATGGAGACAGTATGAGACCATAAACACTAGGAAGAGAAATGAACTGGGAGTCTCTCAGATGACGGGCTCCCTGATGACAGGCCTCAGTCTAAGGACAGCTTGCTTGGCCCCCGCCAAAGTGAGTCTGATTGGATGCTTCAAATTTCGACAATACAGTGAAGAGCAGCGGGGAACTGAAACTGAAGGAGACAAACTAAAGAAGTCAAAGATATTCCTAATGTATGGATTCATTTCTTCCCTGTATGAAGGAAGAGCAACATTTGCTTTTATTTCAGTGTTTGCTTCCTACATCAATAAACGTAATTTGCATCAGTTATTGAAGCTAAGAAAAAAGGTCAGGCACACATGGAGGAATCTATTCTTAACCATATTTCCAGGACAAACAGGAATGTTCAAGTTTTGCTACTTGTGAGCACTTAATAGAATAGTTAACTCTTCTATAGAGTGGAACTGTAAAGTTAAAAAAGATGTTTCCGTACTAGAAGAACCATCCTCAGCTTTGGTCCAAATTAGATGTGAAGGAGCAGACCATCAAGGTCAGGTAAATGTCTAACAAATGGCCAGTTCCAGATTGAGTGTTAGGAAAAGAAATAGGTTCTTCTATGTTTTTGATTTGATATCTTTGATTTTATTGGGTTGTATATATATGGACTGGAGCCATCGCACAGCGGGTAGGGCGTTTGCCTTGCACTCAGCCGACCCAGATTCGATTCCTCCACCCCTCTCAGAGAGGCCGGCAAGCTACCAAGAGTATCCCTCCCACATGGCAGAGCCTGGCAAGCTGCCTGTGGCATATTTGATATGCCAAAAACAGTGACAACTCACAATGGAGATGTTACTGTGCCCGCTTGAGCAAATCAATGAACGGGACGACAGTGCTACGACAGTGCAGTGCGATTGGGTTGTAATGGAAGAACCTTAAACAACTTCTCAGTAGCTTCCATGCCTAAGTCGATTTCGAACACTATATATTAGCGAAGGCTGGGTGGCAAATTATTGAATGATTCAGTAATGTACTTATTTCAGTGTCCAGAAGAGAAATAGGTTGGAGGCAGAAGATCCTCTCAAATTCATGGTCTCTCAGGGTCTTTTTCCCCTTCTCAAATCCCAAGATCTCTTAGAACACTGACATAGACCTATCACTTTACTTCTCATGAACCTGAATTTGTCTTTATTCTGACCAGTCTTTTCTCTCACTCCCTAAGTTGCCAGGTAGACTAAGGATTCCTGGAGTTTGGTAGTGCACCATTGTTGCCTGGTGCCTAATCAATCTGGGAAAAGGCTGCATTGTATATCTGCTTAAAATTTTTTTTTAAAAAGATTCCCTGAGTCTAAATCCAGGTCAATGTTGTTTCCTGGCTAAACCAGTTTGTAGCAAATGTCACTCAAGATCGAAAGGCAGGTATGGGTATTATGAGGAAAAATGATGAATTATTGAGTCATTTGATAATTTGCTAGTACAGCATTTGCTAAGAGATAGTGTTTAAAATGAAAGCTACTTCATTGCATCCTAAAAAAATCAAGTCAAAATTATGGAAGAACCTATTTCCTTTAATAACACTCGATCTTGGTGTGGGATAGGATCATATGGATAGTAACTGCGGAAAGGAGGCAAAGGGAAATAAAATAATCACACTCCATTTGCATAGAACCAGCCAATGAAACAGATGTTAGTGATATTTTGGACATCACTAAAGCAAGTGAACCTAGATAGCTCTTGTCTGATATTGTTGTTGCTCAATGGCTTAAAGAATGCTCTCAAATTTTAGCATATGTCAAGTTCTTCTGTAAGGTTTGTTTAATCAAAAGCAAATCAACATTCAGATTCAGGTTCAATTGATCAGGATAGAGTCTGAGAATTTATATTTCTAACAAGTTCCCGGATGATGCAGATGTACTGGTCTAAAAGCCACATGTTGAGAGCCATTGGGATACGATCTTTCTGGTGTGATGTGATATCTCATTATTTTTTTGATTTGCATTTCTCTGAGGTTGGAATGATAGCACAGCGGGTAGGGTGTTTGCCTTGCACGCGACCAACTTGGGTTCGAGTCCTCCATCCTTTTCAGAGAGCCCAGCAAGCTACTGAGAGTATCCCGCCCACATGGCAGAACCTGGCAAGCTACCTGTGGCATGTTCAATATGCCAAAAACAGTAACAACAAGTCTCACAATGAAGACGTTACTGGTGCCCGCTCAAGCAAATTGATGGACGACATTGCTACAGTGCATTTCTCTATGAAGAAGTGATGTGGAGCATTTTCCCATATATCTATGTCTTATTTGAAGAAGTTCGTCTTGTTTGTCTTTGTTTGTCTCTTCTCCCAATTTTTTGTTAGGGTTGTCCTTTTTGGTCATTGTTAAGTTTTACATGTCCTTTGTATATTTTGAATAAGTAAAAAGGCACACTGAATGAAGATAAAAAAGATTTAAAAGGATGAAAATTTTCCTTCTTAGAGCTTTTTTTCTAATTTAAAAGAAAATATATATTATAATTAAAAATTATGATATACAAGCATTTACCCATCAATTATCTGATCAAGGGTTAAATCCAAGACATATAAGGACTTTGGAGTTTTGTGTTGTTTGTTAGTTTGGGGGGTCCTTACCCAGCAATGCTCAGGAATTGCTCCTGGCCCTACACTCGAGGATCACTTATGGTGGTGCTTCAGGGACCATATGGGATACTGGGGAACAAATCTGGGCTGACCATGTTTGAGGCAAACGCTTTGCCTGCTTTACTATCTCTCTGGCACAAGGGCTTCAGATTTTATAAAAAATATAAAAATATTTTTCATTTCATCCCCAATATTGGTGGCCAGACTCAAAATAAGTGAATTGGTTGGTTTTATTAGATTAAAGAATGCATGATATCTGTAATGGAAAAGATTCACGTACCAAGTAATGATAGGGAAAAATAACTACATCCCCACTGCTCCAGTTAAGGATAAACTCCAAGCTTTCCCCCAAATGGTATCTTCATTTATTGTTATAAGACTTTGTATTTTTGTTTTATCTGTGGGTGCTGGAGCATTAATGAAACTTTGAAAAGAACTTTGAGAATACAAAGTATAATTTTCCTTGATTACTTAGTAGTTGCTGAGGTTGAAGGAAACAAAAATATCAACAGAAAAGATGAAAATTTTCCTTCTTAGAACTCTTTTTCTAATTTAAAAGAAAAATATATCATAATTAAAAATTATGGTATACAAGCATGTAGAGCTAGAGAAATAGATATAGAGAGAGGAGAGAGAGGGATACCAAATTTACAGTTCCAGGTCAGTTTAATGGTCACAACTTTTAATACATTAGGCAGGTGGTAATTTCTAGTTAATTTTTAACCTGTGACTTCAAAGGTCATTAGAAAATCAGTTAAAATGTTACCAACCACATATCATATTAGCTCCTAATTATGTCAAATAATTATAATTTTAATATGCTACAAAAGGGAGCAAGTGTGTAGAGAAAGAAGGGGGCCTAACATTTTCTATTTCAGTGTAGTTGCAGGAGAGAGTTCTAGAACCCTGAAACTGGCTATTTGTAGAGCTGGATCCATGGCATGTGGATGAGAATTTAATAAATTAACCTACTTATTTCTGGTCTACGAACAGTGAGTTTGGCTATGAGTTTGGCTGATGAGAAGAATATTTAAATGATCTATTTAATGCTTATGAGATGTAAATAAGATCAATAGAAGACACAAGGTAGTGTTTAATGGTACATTTCGGTGTCTTTCTCACGCCTCTCTTAGAGAGTTTGGTCTGTTTTAGTCGTACTCAAAAGGACCAATGTATCCTGCTACAAGAAATGCAGATAAAATTAAAGCACATAATGCTTGAGGCAACTAATTTTAATTATTGACCATTAGAACAAATGTGTCATTAATTTCATTGAGAGATTGAAAAAGTTAATTTATACTTTAACAAAATCTGCATATAAAATGGTTTCTCTAAAGAAATAAATTGAAACAGTGCATACCTACCTAGTTAAATAATGAAAATCATAAATGATATACTTACTTGCCTTTCAATTAAATTTTTATGGTTTTCTACTATAGGGAACACTTGGTTGGTTTACTTAGGTTCTGCTTGAAGAACATGGTGTTCACACATATATTCTTCATTCAGATATGTTACTAATTTTTTTTCTCTTTGGGCCACACCCATCTATGTCCAGGGCTTACTCTGGCTCTGTGCTCATTCTTGGCAGGCTCAGGGACCATATGTAGTGTTGGAAATAAAACCTGGGTTGGCAATGTGCAAGATAAGCTTGTCACCAGATGTACTATTGCTCTGGCCATTATTACTACTAATAAATTTATATCTTTATTCCAATTAATCATGATTCAGCCCTAAAGATTTTTTTAATCCAGATTATTTAAATTTCCATGACAGCATTTCTCCTCTGTACCTTGCCCTTCTCTTTCTAAAGAGCAGTTTTAGCCAATACGCACTAACTTTGTAATCTGAAGAGTGGTTAGATTTTCTCCTAATTAGGTTCAATGGTTGAAACACTCATCTTGCTATTTAGAGACTAGAAACTTGGACTAAGAACTTATTTTCAGGGACATGTTTTCATTTCTCCTTAGAAAATAACAAGAATAAACATATGGTTGATAAGAAACTGGTACTATAAAAGGGGATATAGCTGAAACAAACACCTGAACGTGTGCAAGTGGCTTTAGAACTGGGTAAAGCCACTCAGAAGAATTTTGAGTTTTTTCATAGAGAAATCTTCGAATGCCTTGAAGAGGTTGTTGGTGGGAATAGGAACATTAAAGGCAAGTCTGGTGAGTATTCAGAGAGGAGAGAAGAGGTTTAAAGAAAGCATGTCCTGTCTTAGAGAAGACCTTCATTCAGTACAGAATGTGCTGGAAAGGTGACGTCTCTAATGGAAAGTAGGGACACAGCTCTCAATACAAGAAGCAAGGCAAAGCATCAGAGAGCAGGGTCAAATTATGTTTTATTGTGGGAAGGAATGTAGAACAGTTACACCTAAGGAAGGAACTGCCTCCTTAACTGGTTACAACACAGTGAGCTTTTAACAACTCATTGGCTCTGTCTATTGGCTAACCACACCCTTGTGTTAGATATAAATTGGTGACTCTGCTGGATATCTCTTAAAACCTCAAGGTCCCAGATGTCTATTAGTCCCGAGATGTTCTCCTGGACCTGCATTAAGCTACATATCTACCTAAATATTCTTCTTCCAGCTCTTTCTGGATCAAGGAGCAGATAAATCATGGTGTTTCTGTTCTGATTAGTGCACTTTGCCTTTCTGATCCAGTCAAGTTGTTGAACCCTTAGACTGTTTTGGGGATGGGAGAAGGTGAAGGTCGGGTCCCACCCAATGATGGTCAAGGATTATTTCTGACTCTGGGTTCAGAAGCAACCTTTGCTCATGCCAGGGCTGGGCAGAACACATTCAGTCCTAGTGATCAAACTGGGGTGGGTGACATGCAAAGCAAACACTTAACCTCCGGTATTACTTCTTTGATCCAAAAGTTTAGATTAAAAACAGTGTTCTGGGAGAAGGAAATTTTGGCCTAGAGAAGCACTTCAGAGTCCGTTGAAATTTCTCTAGACCAAAATTTATTTCATCAACCATGGCCGGGGAGGAGTTTCCTTGTGGCAAGCGAAGTCATTGTTCCCACCTCTTCACACATCCTGCAATCCAGAGAATGCTCTTTGTAACATGTGCAAGGGGTGGGATGGTTTTCACAGGGGCATATCTTTAGGTGAGTTTAGAATAACTCAGAACGAATTGTGCCCAGTAGTGAATCCATGTCGTGAATTCACAAAGCTTCCCAGTTGTGAATTTGTGAATTTAGCTCACTCAAGAACAGGCTCTGTCTTGAGTGAGCTGTCAGAGCTGGCAGCAAGGATACATGACTCAATGTTTTGATAGAGGAGAAAGTGGAAAAAAAACTGTTTTAAAAACATGCAATGTTTTGCCATACACACTAAGCAGTGTGGAAGGTGAAGTCCAACTTGTTCTTGCTGCTTAAAGTGTGAGAGGGGGCGTGTTGAGGAAGCAGCCACAGTGAACTGGAAGACCCCTCCTCGGACTAAGGTGCCCACATGAGCACCTAGGCCAGAGGGACTCCTGTGGTTTTAGAAGTGCACCGGAAGTAGAACTCTAACTTAGGACCTGCACCAAAGTGGGCCCCGCCACCACAGTGTCAGTGGGAGGGGGTGTGGCCTTCAGGGCAGCCACTCACATGGCCACAGTTAATTTCCCCTTTCATAGAGCTTTGGAGTCATATCTCAACCTCCATTACCTAATTCTTATGCGGACAGCCTGGCTATCTTAAACATATTAGGCCAATAGTCCACTAGTTTATTTCAATCAAAATAGTGCCCAAATTCACCAAAATAAACGCGAACACAAGTATCTGAACAAGCCTAATGTAAAGGAACACCGCCCCCCCCCCCCCAAGCTGCACTACAGACCCCACATAAGTTACACAGGAGCACCAAAGAGGAAGTTAGTATTTCTGAAGGGGATAAAGAAGAGCACCATCGACCGAGTTCATCCAGAATCCTCCTGTGGAGTGAGAGAGGGACTCGGATAGTGACTGGAGGGACCACCTCCATGCTACTACTACAGCAACATGAAGAAACAGCACAGGTTCATACCACAAGGAGTGGATGAAGAAGAGAGTCCAGAAGCCTTCATAGGAATACCCACATGTACAATCTCTCTGATAAAGAATTCAGAGATGAAATGTTTAGAGTGTTTTATGAGCTCAGAGAAATGGTGGAACATACATCCAGTAAGTTAAAGGAGGATATGAAGGAAACAGTGGAATGGACAGCCAATAAAATGCAGGAAGAAATGAGAGAAGAAATAAGAAAGCTACAAACAGAAGTGTCACTAATAAAGAATTTGGTAGATGAAAATAAAAACTCAGTGGGTGCCCTCAACAGAGTAATGACAACAGCCGAAGACAGAGTCAGTGAGCTCGAAGATAAGCTGCATAAAGTATACAAGCAACCAAGAATGAGAAAAGACCTCAAAATAGCACAAGGGCAAGTAAGAGACCTAGGGGATGAATTCAAGAGGAACAACCTAAGAATCACAGGAGTACCAGATGGACAGGGAGGCAACCCCAAATGTAGTAGCTGTTAAAGATTTCCTTGCTGAGAAGTTCCCAGAGCTAGAGAATGCAGGCGTCCAGATCCAAGAAGCCCGAAGGGTACCAGCTGAAAGAGACCCTGTAGTAAAGTGTGAGAGGAAAAGACAAATTAAGGAAGAAACGGACTAGCAGCAAAGGAATCAACTATTGATTTGAAAAATCCTCAGTATGTCCCAGTAGGGTGATTTAGGTCTGGAGAATCAGCTCAACAGGCAGAGTGCATGTTTCATATGCAGGAGAGTTATGCTTGATTTCTACTCATGGTTCTTGAGTAGAAATTGTCTTCGCAATATTTTGGAGTTGCTAAAAAATCAACAAAACAATAACAACAACAAATGCAACAACAACAACAACAACAACAACAACAACAGCAAACCAAGTAAGATAGCGTGTTCTAGAAGCAGGTTCAAGCAAACCAGTCAATTATTTGCTAATGATTAGTTTTATGACTAATGGATGCACTTAATCTTAGTAGCGCTCAGGAATAAAGAAAGATAGGGTTATCCAGGAAAGCTCTGAATCCCTTGTCTGAACTTTTGGACCTATGTGAATTGCACCAAAGACTGACAAAGTGTTTGAGAAATATATACCAGCAGAAACACTGAGAAAGCATGGCACGAAGGGAAAGTGGGTAGGTTAGGGTTGTGAACACTTGGGTTGATGAGACTACGCAGGCCAAGAGGATGGAACTGCTTCCCTTCAGGCCTAGAGGAAAGAGACTCATAGCAGAGTTATTCTCAGGCCATTTGTAATGGAACTTCCTCCACAAGTTTCAGTGACTTCCTTGGAATCAACTATCTTCCTTTTTCCTCCCAATTTCTCCTTTTCTGGAATGAGAATGTCTATAATATGCCTGGGACATTAAGTTTTAGAAATTTTTCTCTCTAGTTTCACTGATTCACAGACAGAGATGAATTTTACAATGTGATAACTCAAATTCAAATTCAAATTTGTTTTAAATTCAAACTCATACCTGAGCTTCACCCATTCTGGTTTAGATAATTAAATGATGAAATTTGGGACTTGGAGTTGATAATAATTAGATGAGACTTTGGAGCTAGAGTTGATACTGAGTGGTTAAGGTGTCTGGGAATATTGGGCATTAGGTAGAAGGACAGGAGTTTGTAGGTGTTGAAAGGTGAGCTGTCAGAGATAGAGTTGTATCTGTATCCCCCACCCTGGGAATGTTAAATTTCAAACTCCCGGTATCAAAATTACTTGGAAATAGAGCTGATCTAGAAGAAATAATTCAAGGCAAGTTCTCTCTGGTAGAGTAAGCATTAACCTATTATGACTGGTAATAAGAGGAGCTAAAGAGACATGTAACAAATTGTGCTTGCGACAAGGGAAAAGATTGGAATAATGCTTCCATAAGCCAAAACTCTAGAAAACTCCCAAAGCTAACAAAGGCAAGGAGGGAGCTTATCCCTGTGGGTCTCGGGGGATAAGGGTACCACGGATATCTTAGTTTGGGGTTCTAGACTCCAGGATAGCAAGACAAAAACATCACTGTTGCTTTAAGCCATATAGTTCTTCGGTCTTTTATCAAAGCCACTATCAGAAACTGATAGAATTTTAAGTAACTTAATTTGAACTTTTGATAATTTGGATAAAACACACGATACTTTTTATATTTAAAAATTTCATTAAATGCATCCTTTTCTTTGTAAGTTAAATTTATTTCAAAACTTTTCAAAAGTTTGATGGTAATAATGTTGATTAATTTTTAAAATTGAATCACTATGAGATTAAATTACAAAGATTCAATTACAGTTACAAAGCTTTTGTGATTGGGTGTCAGTCATACAATTTTCCAACACCCATCCCCCCACCAGTGTACATTTTCCACCACGAATATCCCATGTATCTTTCCTGCAACCCCCCATCTCTCAGCCTATCTCGATAGCAGGCATCTCTCTCTATCTCTCTCTTTCTCTCTCTCTCTCTCTCTCCCTCTCTCTCTCTCTTCTTTTGGGCATTATGGTTTGCAACATAGATGCTGAGAGGTCATCATGTTTGGTCTTTTATCCATTTCAGCACACGTATCCCATCCAGAGCTATTTCTTTCAACCATCCCTGTCATAATGGTCCCATCTCTATCCCAACTGCCCTCTCCCCCCAGCCCTTAGTCAGACATAGAATAACTGCACTCATTTATAGGATATATACGTTTTATATATATATATATATATATATATATATATATATATACATACATAGTATGAGACTAACACCCAAGTACAGTAGGAATGTCATACTCATGGTCTCAAGGTCCTTTGGTAGGTTTTGGGTTTTCAACAAGAAGAAATTTACTCTCCCTGGTCCAAGTGCTTAGGCAGCCTTGGAGCAGGGTGCATGGGAGGGAGAGGAAGAAGAAAGAGGCAGGAAGGAAGTCAGTTTGGGGTTTTGTTTGCTATCAAAGTCGAAATTACACTCATCTGCTCACCTCTGTCTAGCCGCAGTACTGTGTGTTGCAGCCTTGCTGGCCAGGGAAATGCCATCTTGTACCTGTGACCCAGACCAGTTCACTTTACAGAAGTTTCTCTCTTCTTCCCAGGGCAAACCCTGTTTTGCACACTGGGCATTTGCCACAGAAAATTTCCTTTCAATAAGAGATGAACCTGTCTGGGCTGGAACGTTGGTCCTTTGTGGTAGTGCTGCCAAGCCCTCGGATGGGGGGTCCCGTGGGAATGGAGTCTGAGAGCATGAGCAACGTGACACCGGCTGAATGAAGGCTGAGTGCAGAAACACGTCTGTTGAGTTTTCTGGTTTTCAACAGGCTGCTCCTAAGTCTGTAGGACACGATGCTTCGAAGCTAGCCACGTGATGCAAACCACTGAGAGCTCCTCCCGATGGTGGAGTTTGATTTTGTTCATCTGAAGGCCATGTATAAAGCCCTCCTTCCACTTACTGATTCAGAGGGTCTTGGTGGGCAGATAAAGAGATGAAGAACTTTCATTTGTAACACTTAAATTTTTTTTTTATTGAATCACTGTAAGATACAGTTACAAAGCGTTTATGTTTGAGTTTTAGTCATACAATGATCGAACACCCTTTCCTCTACCAGTGCACATTTTCCATCACGAATGTCCCCTAGACACATTCCACCCCTCCCCCTGCACCTATGGCAGACAATTTTCCCCATACGCTCTGCTTTTAGGGATTATGGTTTGCAATACAAATACTAAAAGACAATCATCCGCCGCAGCCGTCCGATCCTGACCAATCTCCATCCTGCAGGTAAACAGGCAATCCCTTGGAGAGCCTGCCTCAGCGCGGAGAAGCCCCCTCCCCGCCCCCTGCCCGCCGCGGCTCGGGGCTTCTCCTGAAGCCCCTGCCTGGCACCTTTCCGCCGCCGCCGTCCGATCCTGACCAATCCCCACTCTGCTGCTTAGGGGCGTGTCCTCATCTCAGGGGGCGTGGCCTAAAAAGTGGGCGTGGCCTCTTTCCGGAGCACAGGCCGCTAACGCGGCCGCAGTTATTTTTTTTTTACCATTCCATGCCTTCCCCTTTGGCCACAATTGATAGAATTCATTCCTTCAAAGAACTCCCTGAGGCCCTCCCTTTCCCCCACTTCCCGCTGCCGTCTGCGTCTCCCGAGTTTCTGATGTCACTCCCTGCTCGCCCGGCGCACCCCGTCTCCCGAACCGGCTTGTAACTGCGCACGTCCCCCCCATCAACAGGAAGACACTGGGGGTGTGGCCTGTGTCTTAGTGGGCGTGGTCTAAAGTGGGCGTGGCCTCCTCTCAGAGCGGCCAACGCTAACGCGGCCGCAGTTATTCTTTGCTACCTCAGCTCAATCCGTACTGTGTATTCCTTTGAAAACTCACTTTTGCGATCTCAAACATTTACGCAAAATAGCCATTAGCTTAGGCTGACAGTATAAAAGCTATCAGGGAATAAAGGAAGTTTAGCACAATCGGAGCCCCTTCTTCCCACAAAAAGGAAGAGGAATAAATAACTACAAGGTTCCAACTCTGCACTTCCGTGACAATATGAAGAAACAGCGAAAATCCCCTCCACGAAGAGAGGGAGAAGAAAAGATACTAGAAACCTCAAAAGAGTCTCCCAACATCTACGACCTCTCAGATAAACAATTCAGAGAGGAAATATGGAGGAGAGTCGACCTACTCCAAGCAGCTATGGAACAGACATCCAATAAATTAAGGGAGGAGATGAATCAAGCGCTGGAACGGTCTACCAAGAAAATACAGGAAGAAATGAGAGCAGAAATGAGAGCAGAAATTTCAAACCTTCGAACGGAAGTCTCACAAATAAAGCAATCGGTAGATGAAATAAAAATCTCACTAGATGCCCTCAACAGCAGAATGACTACAGCCGAAGACAGAATCAGCGAGCTTGAGGATGAGCTGCAGAAAGCTTACAGACAGCAACAAATAATGGCGAAAGACCTCAAAATGGCTATAGAGCGAATCAGAGCCCTGGGGATGACTTCAAGAGGAACAACATAAGAATCATTGGAGTACCAGAACCACAGGGAAGTAACCCCAATGAAAAAAACATAGTCAAAGACATCATCACTAAGAAATTCCCAGAGCTGGACAAGGCAGGCGTCCAGATACAAGAAGTCCGAAGAGTGCCAGCAAAAAGAGACCCAAATAAAAAGACTCCAAGGCATATCATAGTCAGAATGGCGGATGCTGTAGATAGAGACACAATTCTACAAGTAGCAAGGTCAAAGAGGGAAATCACATACAAAGGAGCACCCCTCAGATTTACGGCCGATCTGTCAGAAGAAACCCTCCGAGCCCGAAGACAATGGTGGGACATAGTGAAAAAACTCAACGAAATGAATGCCTCACCAAGAATACTTTATCCAGCTAAACTCTCACTCAAACTCGAAGGAACCATACACTATTTCTCGGATAAACAACAGCTCAGGAACTTCATAGACTCAAAACCAATCTTGAAAGAAGGTCTAAAGGGGCTACTGTAAGACAAGGAGGAGCCCCATAAGAACAACAAATCCCACAGAAAGATGACACAAAACCACATCACAATAATCTCTCTCAATGTCAATGGCCTAAATGCACCTATCAAAAGACACAGAGTGGCTAAATGGATCCGGAAATTAAACCCAACATTCTGTTGCCTGCAAGAAACACACCTGAACAAACAGAGTAAACATATACTCAAAGTCAAAGGATGGAAAACAATCCTCCAAGCAAACAACCCCCTTAAAAAAGCTGGAGTGGCCATCCTGGTATCCGACAACATAGATTTCAGGATGAAAAAGATCAAAAGGGACAGCGAAGGTCATTTTCTGTTTATCAAGGGATATGTACAACAGGAAGAAATCACACTCTTAAACGTATATGCTCCTAACAAACGACCGGCTAAATATTTAAAACGACTCCTAACAGACTTCAAAGAGGACATCACTAACAGCACAATTGTAGTCGGAGACTTCAATATGGCCTTATCACCTCTAGATAGATCCACAAGAACAAAACTCAACAAGGAAACACTGACTCTGAATGAAGAAATTGAAGAGAGAGGCCTAATAGACCTATACAGGGCCTTACACCCCAAAAAGAAAGAATACACATTCTTTTCCAGTGCACATGGAACATTTTCAAAAATAGACCATGTACTGGGCCCCAGAACATACCTCAATAGAATCGGAAAAATAGAAATTGTATCAACCATCTTTTCAGACCACGATGCGCTGAAGATAGAAGCTAACCACCCACAAATACGGAAAATCAAATCAAACACCTGGAAATTAAACAATTCCATGTTGAGCAATGAGTGGGTCAAGAAGGAAATCAAGGAAAAATCAAAAGATACTTAGAAACAAATGAGAATGAAGACACGAGCTACCAAAACCTATGGGACGCAGCTAAAGCCGTGTTAAGGGGAAAATTTATAGCTCTCCAAGCATTCCTCAGGAAGGAAGAAAGGACCCACATAGATAGCTTGACTTCACGACTCAAGACCCTAGAAAAGGACCAGAGAAAGGACCCCAAACCAGACCGAAGGAAAGAAATAATAAAAATTAGAGCAGAAATTAATGACATCGAAACCAAAAAAACAATCCGAAAGATCAATGAAACAAAGAGTTGGTTCTTTGAGAAAATAAATAAGATTGATAAACCGCTAGCAAGTCTCACAAAGAAAGAAAGAGAGAAAACTCTAATAAATCGAATCAGAAATGAAAAGGGGGACATCATAACAGAAACCAGTGAGATTCAAAAGATCATTAGAGACTACTTTGAAAGTCTTTACGCCACAAAAAAGGAGAACCTAAAAGAAATGGATGGATTCCTTGATTCCTATAATCTCCCAACACTGAAGAAAGAAGACCTGGAATACCTGAATAGACCCATCAATGTTAAGGAAATTGAAACGGTAATCAAAAACCTCCCCAAAAACAAAAGCCCAGGCCCAGATGGTTTCACTGGCGAATTCTTCCAAACATTTAAAGAAGACCTATTGCCTGTTTTCCTCAAACTTTTCCAGGAAATTGAAAAAACAGGAACTCTCCCAAACAGTTTCTATGAAGCACATATCTCCCTAATACCAAAAGCAAACAAAGACACCACTAAGAAAGAAAATTACAGACCAATTTCCCTGATGAACACCGATGCGAAGATCCTCAACAAAATACTAGCAAATAGGATCCAACAACTCATCAAAAAGATCATACATCACGACCAAGTGGGATTCATCCCAGGGATGCAAGGATGGTTTAACATTCGGAAATCAATCAACATAATCCAGCATATCAACAAAAGTAAAGATAAAAACCATATGATCATATCAATAGATGCAGAGAAAGCATTTGACAAGATCCAACATCCTTTCATGATGAAAACCCTCGCCAAAATGGGGTTTGGAGGAACTTTCCTCAAGATAGTCGAAGCCATCTATCACAAGCCTACGGCAAGCATTATCCTCAACGGGGAAAAACTAAGGGCCTTTCCTCTGAGATCAGGCACAAGACAAGGATTCCCACTCTCACCACTCCTCTTCAATATAGTACTGGAAGTACTTGCGATAGCTATTAGACAAGAAAAAGAGATTAAGGGCATCCAGATAGGAAGGGAAGAAATCAAACTCTCACTATTTGCAGACGACATGATACTATATCTAGAGAAGCCTAAAACCTCTACTAAGAAACTCTTAGAAACAATAGACTTATACAGTAAAGTTGCAGGCTACAAAATCAATACCCCAAAATCCATGGCCTTCATATATGCAAACAATGAGGCAGAGGAAAGGGACATGAAAAAAGCAATCCCATTCACAATCGTGCCCCAGAAAATCAGGTACCTCGGAATCAGCTTAACCAAGGAAGTAAAAGACCTTTACAAAGAAAACTACATAACGCTACTCCATGAAATCAAAGAGGACATGAGGAAATGGAAACATATACCCTGCTCGTGGATAGGGAGAATCAATGTTGTCAAAATGGCAATACTCCCTAAAGCATTATACAGATTCAATGCGATCCCTATAAGTATACCCATGACATTCTTCAAAGAAATGGATCAAGCAATCCTAAAATTCATATGGAATAACAAACGTCCAAGGATAGCTAAAACAATTCTTGGGAAATAGATGATGGGAGGCATCACCATCCCCAACCTCAAACTTTACTACAAAGCAGTAACAATTAAAACAGCATGGTACTGGAACAAAGGCAGAGCCGTAGACCAATGGAACAGGGTGGAATATCCCTACACACAACCCCAAATGTATGACCATCTAATCTTTGATAAGGGAGCAAGAGATGTGAAGTGGAGCAAGGAAAGCCTCTTTAACAAATGGTGCTGGCACAACTGGACAACCACATGCAAAAAAATGGGTTTAGACCTTGACCTGACACCATGCACAAAAGTCAGATCAAAATGGATTAAAGACCTCAACATTAGACCACAAACCATAAGGTACATTGAAGACAAGGTCGGCGAAACCCTCCACGATATTGAAGATAAAGGTATCTTCAAACGTGACACGGAACTAAGCAATCTAGTAAAAACAGAGATCAACAAATGGGACTACATTAAACTAAAAAGCTTCTGCACCGCAAGAGATACAGTGACCAGAATACAAAGACTATCCACAGAATGGGAAAGGATATTTACACAATACCCATCAGATAAGGGGTTGATATCAATGGTATATAAAGCACTGGTTGAACTCTACAAGAAGAAAACATCCAACCCCATCAAAAAATGGGGCGAAGAAATGAACAGAAACTTTACCAAGGAAGAAATACGAATGGCCAAAAGGCACATGAAAAAGTGCTCTGCATCACTAATCATCAGAGAGATGCAGATCAAAACAACTTTGAGATACCACCTCACACCACAGAGACTAGCACACATCCAAAAGAACAAAAGCAACCGCTGTTGGAGAGGATGTGGGGAGAAAGGGACCCTTCTTCACTGCTGGTGGGAATGCCGACTGGTTCAGCCCTTCTGGAAAACAATTTGGATGACTCTCAAAAAATTAGATATTGAATTCCCATTTGACCCAGCAATACCACTGCTGGGAATATATCCCAGAGAGGCAAAAAAGTACAATCGAAACAACATCTGCACATGTATGTTCATCGCAGCACTGTTTACAATAGCCAGAATCTGGAAAAAACCCGAATGCCCCAGAACGGATGACTGGTTGAGGAAACTTTGGTACATCTATACAATGGAATACTATGCAGCTGTTAGAAAAAAGGAGGTCAAGAATTTTGTAGTCAAGTGGATGGGCATGAAAAGTTTCATGCTGAGTGAAATGAGTCAGAAAGAGAGAGACAGACATAGAAAGATTGCACTCATCTATGGTATATAGAATAACAGAGTGGGAGACTAACACCCAAGAACTGTAGAAATAAGTACCAGGAGGTTGACTCCATGGCTTCGAGGCTGGCCTCACGTTCCGGGGAAAGGTCAACTCAGAGAAGCGATCACCAACTACATTGTAGTCGAAGGCCATGTGGGGGAAGGGAGTTGCGGGCTGAATGAGGGCTAGAGACTGAGCACAGCGGCCACTCAACACCTTTATTGCAAACCACAACAGCTAATTAGAGAGAGAAAACAGAAGGGAATGCCTTGCCACAGTGGCAGGGTGGGGTGGGGGGGAGATGGGATTGGGGAGGGTGGGAGGGACACTGGGTTTACGGGTGGTGGAGAATGGGCACTGGTGAAGGGATGGGTTCCCAAACTTTGTATGAGGGAAGTATAAGCACAAAAGTGTATAAATCTGTAACTGTACCCTCACGGTGATTCTCTAATTAAAAATAAATAAATTTAAAAAAAAAGAATTAAAACAACAACAACAACAACAAAATACCGATTACCTAGCATGTGCAAGTTACTTTTAAGTGTTCTGTGGGCTACAAAGTGAATAAATGTGTTCCTTTATTTAAGACAAAAAGGAAAAACAATCGCACTGAAGAGATAAAATATACAAATATGAAAATTAAAGGAAATAAAACAATAATTGACAAGAAAAAAAATAAAAGACAATCATGTTTGGTCCTCTACCTACTTTCACCACACATCTCCCATCCCAAGCGATCCCTCCAACCACCATTGGCTCTCTGTTCCAGCTGCCTTCTCCCCTCTGCTCGTGAAGCAGGCTGCCAACTATGGAGCTATATTCCTGGCCCTCGTCTCTGCTGTCCTTGGGTGTCAGTCACATATTATTATTTTATATTCCACAAACGAGTGCAGTCATTCTATATCTGCCCCTCTCTTTCGGACTCATTTCACTTAGCAAGATACTCTCCATGACCATCGATTCATAAGCAAATTTCATGACTCGTCTTCTATCCTCAGGCACTGGGGTTGTTTCCAGTTTCTGGCTATTGTGAACAGTGCTGCAATATGCAGGTGCAGATGTCATTTCTACTGTGCTTTTTTTAACCCTCAGGAGATATTCCCAGAAGTGGTAATGTGGTAAATGGAAGCTTCATTTCTAGTGTTTTAAGGAATGCCTATATTTTTGAAGACTTTGTTTTGAGAGTTATTTGGTCTCCGGGGCTGAAAGATTTCTCTAGCGCTTGGGCTTCTCAGACACTAGAGGGCGATATGATCACAGTGCTCTGGGCTAGAGAGAAGAGGGTGTCAGTCAGTGCTCTCCATATATTAAAATCTGCTTCACAGAGAAGAGGAAAACCACCAACATGCCTTCTCGCCGGCACTCCCAGCAGCATCAAACCATGGAAATCTGCTTCTCATGACCCTTTCCTGTCCTGTGATCCGTGACCACTGTCCTTTCTGTGTTAGGATTTTGCATTCTCGTACCACTTCGTTTCTGAAAACATTTGCACTATAGATAAGGCTTTCTTTCCTAGTTCATTGACCTAAAGGGACCCTCCTCATTAAAAACATTTTTTTCCTACATTTATCATTTAATAAAATACTTTCTCGGTCTAACAGGTCTCTTCAATACAGTTGAACTCTCTCCTCTTCGGCACAGAGAAGTTTTTGAAGCATGTTATCTAAATTGACCACATTCATCTCTTTCCTTCCCCCTGATCTGTTTCACCTGAAAGCATCTAATGCCCTAAATGAGAACATTTTTGGCTAAGGACAAATATGACGTCCATTAGGCTGGAGAGAGAATGCAGAAATTAGGGCATTTGCTTTGCTTGCGGCCAATGTTGATCAATCCCTGGCATCACCAATGGTCCGCCAGGAGTAACCCCTGAATACAGACCTTGGGATAGTGTATAAGAAAAACTGGTTGTGGTTCAAGAACTTATTCTTCTCAAATGACATCTGTGTTTGCAAATCCAATGCAACCATTTCCATTGTGGATTACTTGATTTCCCTCATTTCCCTCTACTTTTCAGCATCATTTGACACAATTGGTACTAATTTTTATTTTGAACGTTTTCTTCTTTTAACAAATCTCACTCTTCCACATTTCCCTCTACTTTCTTTTTTAAAACATTATGCATGTTCCCTTCTCTTTAAATGTATAATATAAGTTGCAATTTTCAGTGGTTCTCTTGACTTGGAGGTAATCCTCCCCAGGTCATCAAAGTGGGATCACTTTGATGCAACTGCTTTCTACCCTCCCCACGTCCAAAAAATAAATAAATAATAGTCAACCTAGGAGATCAGGTTAGCTTACTTTCCAGTTCCTGGTTCTAGACAGCAAGGTTGGGGGCTACATTGCCTAGAATATCTCAAATTCTTCAGCCAGCTAAAGACTCTCCATACCCCACTGGAAAAAAGGACGTGGCTATTAGTATGAAATCCACATTCCTCTGCTACCTTTTATATTTGAATAACCGCTTAGAAATATGACTTCCAGAAACCTATCTCAGCCTGGTTGGATATTGCTGTCCACACTTATGAGATTCTGAGTGCTCATCTTGTATGTAATGCTGCAATTATCCATCAGACTCAAATTGCTTCTTCTAACCCATCATATGGACAAGAACATAGAGCTCACTGCAGGTGGGCGCCATTGTTTCACCTAATTTCTAGTTGGAAAGACCTTCATATTGAATGCTTTCCTATCCTTGGAAAGTTTTCCAAGTATGGTCCTCTACATATGCGCAGACGAGCACAAGCTGCCACAATTTCAGAATTCGCGTCTTCAGGGCAGACTCAGGACTCCTGCCCCAAGTCTTTTTGTGTTTTCCTCCAGATCACAAAGTAGCAAAGCTTTACATCATTAGCAATTAGATAATTATAACAATTTAAACATAGGGAAAATATGAATGCCGTTATCAGATATGAAAAATATTTATCCATGTACAACTGAAAAACAATACACACATTTGGAATGATAAAGCAGACTTGATCAATAATTTGATAAAGTCTGTCATGTAAATTGCATATATATGCATTTATATTATATATAATCATATGTATATGCCCATGTAACAGTTACTAACTCAAGATATTTAACATACCCATCAACCACTAAACTACTTCCTTTCACAGAGATAAGTTTTCATTTTCTAGATAATTTTTTTAGTTTATAATCTACATTCAGTTAATTCAGATCACTGTATTACTCTATCACTGTCATTCCGTTGTTCATCGATTTACTCGAGCAGGCGCCAGTAACATCTCCATTCATCCCAGCCCCGAGTTAATTAAAAAATGGAGTCAAATTCTAATTTAGTTTGAGTTATATGCTAGTCTTAAATACTTCTTCTATAATCATTCAGCCTTGAGGAAATTCACATTTTTGTTTATATTTTTTTGAGCTTGTGTGTGTGTGTGTGTGTGTGTGTGTGTGTGTGTGCGCAATTCCTGGCGGTGTTCAGGGCTTATTCTTGTCTTCAGGGATCACTCCTGGTTCCTGCCCCACGGCTCGGCTGAGCAATGAGACAGCCCAGATAGGCTGCCGTCTCCAAGACAGAAGACACCAAGTCTGAGCCCCACGGACCCAGATTCATGAAGCTTCTATCTCTGCACTGGCAGAAACTGATTGCTCCAGACATTAAAAAGAAAACAGGGTGAGGGCTGGAGCGATAGCACAGCGGGTAGGGCATTTGCCTTGCACGAGGCGGACCGAGGTTCAATTCCCAGCATCCCATATGGTCCCTGAGCACCGCCAGGAGTAATTCCTGAGTGCAGAGCCAGAAGTAACTCATGTGCATTGTTGGGTGTTACCAAGAAAGAAAGAAAGAAAGAAAGAAAGAAAGAAAGAAAGAAAGAAAGAAAGAAAGAAAGAAAGAAAGAAAGAGAGAGAGAGAGAGAGAGAGAGAGAGAAAGAAAGAAAGAAAGAAAGAAAGAAAGAAAGAAAGAAAGAAAGAAAGAAAGAAAGAAAGAAAGAAAGAAAGAAAGAAAGAAAGAAAGAAAGAAAGAAAGAAAGAAAGAAAGAAAGAAAGAAAGAAAGAAAGAAAGAAAGAAAGAAAGAAAACCGGGTGGGAGCCATAGGATAGCAGGTTGGGCGTTTGCCTTCCTGCAGCCAACCTAGGTTTGATCCTGTATTGTTTGGCGAACCCACCAGGTGTAATCCCTGATAGCAGATGGATAGCAGATGCAGGAAGGAGTAAGCCCTGAACACCACTGAGAGTGATCCCCAAAGTAAAAGCTATTTGAAGCTATAACTCTTAACTTTCCTGTAACACTTTTATTATTTCATGCTGTATGTATATTTATATATTGATAATTATTATAGAAGCAAAGTAAACAAATCACATATTGATTAGTGAATATACAAAATATTTTAGTAATTTCATCATTTTTCTACTACTATAAATGTGAGTTTTACTTCATACATTTTCAAAATGGTTACATCATGAAAGTATCTGGTTTCTGTGCAGTTCCTTTACTATTTTAATTTTCAGTCATATCTCTTGGAGTTGTATATATCTCTACTATGCCAAGAGGCATTCAATATACCTAGAGGCAGGTTGCAGAAAATTGTCTCAGCAATACTTGGAGCACACCTGGAAAACTTTTCAAAGATAGGAAATACCATCTGAAATAGTGATAACTTTATATCCCCCTTTCTTATTTTTGACTTCTTATTCTTTTTACTTATCTAGTTGTGTTTTAGTACAATAAGGCAAATAGAAGGATGGAAGTGGTTAACTTTTCCCAGTTTGGGGTACATAAATTTTTTCCCCTCTATATTTGCTGGCATTGGACTAAATTTAATTTTCAGTCTGGGACTAGATTTTGGGATTGAAGAAAACTATCTGACACACAAATCTTTAAAAAATTATTACATATTTTATATTACAATCTTTAAAAATATGAAGGTACCATGATTTACTTAGTTATTTGTAACGGAATTTCAGCTGTACATCAATCCCAGTGATGCACCATCATCACCAGTGCCCCACGTTTCCTCTCAGCCTTCTCCCTTGACAGGCACTTTTTAAAGTTTGGTTGTTGTAGTTGACCATGATTATAGTATTGTTGGTTCTGTAGTTGAGAACCAACACATCACATTTTTACACTACAATGTGCCTGAGGCCCCTTACCCCTTTCCTTGTTACCTCCTGTGCATCTCTTCTAACTCTCCCACCACTCTTGGTTTTTTGACTTCCCTATGCTTCTCATTTCTATAATCTAGGGTTAAGAGGAATCAGTATCTCTCTTTCAAAACCTTGCACTCACTCCTATTATTTTTAGATATCACAGATAAGTAAGATCATCTGGTATTTGTCTTCTGATTCACTTCATCTAACATGATATCTTCCATATTCATTCAAGTTGCAGAGAATTGCATGATTTCATCCTGACTTGTAGCTGCATAGTATTCCATTCTTTCTCTATACACTCATCTGTTGTTGGGCACCTAGTTTGATTCCATATCCTATCTATAATGCTGAATGCTGCAATGAATATCACACATATGTCCTTTGGAATTAATGTTTTTGCATCCTGAGGAAAGGTACTCAGAAGTGGATTTTTTTTGGTCCCGTTACAGATCTATACCTATTTTTCTGAGAAACCTCTATGCTGTGCACCACAAATCTTGATCAGCATTCTTTTTTTTGTTTTTTTTTTTTGCCTTTTGGGTCACACCCGGCGATGCACAGGGGTCACTCCTGGCTCTGCACTCAGGAATTACCCCTTGCGGTGCTCAGGGGACCATATGGGATGCTGGGAATCGAACCCGGGTCAGCCATGTGCAAGGCAAACGCCCTACCCGCTGTGCTATCACTCCAGCCCTTGATCAGCATTCTTTTATCCTTAGTGGCAGACTATTCAATGCATCCACTATTGATGTTTCAAAAGACAAAGAGCTCAATTTTCAGCAAAATTCATTAAAAATTAGATGGCTCTAACTGGCTGAGCATATAGTTTGCATGTAGGAGATTCTTATTTAATTCTAGCAATGTGTGGTTTCCTCCCTCCCCCCAGCTCCCCGCCCCCCCAAGACCAACAGGAGTGACGCCCGAGCAATGTGCCAAAAGTAGCTCCTGAACACTAAGGAAATTAGCCCCAAGCTAAAATTAAAATTAAAAAACTCTTTAGTAATTTTCAAACTTTATTTTACTTGGCACAACACTTTCTGTTAAAAATTAGGTGTCTCCACAATAATTCCTTACTCACAAATACGTGTAGAAATGCCTGAAAAATTCCACTTAGATTTTTTTTTGCTTAGGCAGAAATCGCACTGACATGCCTTAGAGAATGCATCAGGAAGAGAGGAGTGCCCTTTGGGAGAGAGGTCAGCTTCTCTGAGGCTGCTGGGCATTGACCTACAGGTCATCTTGTCCATCTTCTCAAGTGTCACAGTTATCCCTGAGGTAGAGTTTCAACAACGAAGCTTAGCAGAGCACAATGCTCATGAGAAAATGCATGGATAATTATCCAAAATTAGTTAGTGAATACTGCTTTGTGCTCAGAATAATAGGGGGGTTTTGACTAAGGAGACCAAACCAGTCAGTCTCTTAGAGGACCAAAAACTTTACAGAAATAAACATAATTGAAGAAGAAGGAAAAATGACCTGTGGCCAAAATTGTGCTGTGTCACTTGTTTTGGTAAGATAAAGCAAATATCTTTTTTTCAGTTAGAATTTTTGTTCAGAAATGCAGAGCACCAACTTTATTTGTTTTTAATTAAAAAAATTTTTTTTTTACTTTTTGGGTCACACCTGGCAATGCACAGGGGTTACTCCTGTCTCAGGAATTACTCCTGGCAGTGCTCGGGAGATCATATGGGATGCTGGGAATCGAACCTGGGTTGGCTGCATGCAAGGCAAATGCCCTACCAGCTGTGCTATCGCTCCAGCCCTCAGAGCACTAATATTAGGTGGAGGCATCTTTTGGGATGTGTCTACCTGTCATTATTCTCTCTTACATGGGATCAAAACAAGAATTCCCCACTCACAGGTATTTATTCAGTTCCCCACTGGAATGTTAAGTGCAGATGAGAAGCCCCCCTGACTGCATCCATTCACCCAGACATCCACATATTTGGTTCACAGCTGGAGTACTGGGGAGGTTTTGAAAAGGTTCACTGTCATATCTTAATTGGGGAAAGAAGAGGCCACCACCCACTAAGCTCCCTCATATCCTCCTCAGGCAGTGAGTGGGGGACGCTGATAATGTATTAGAAAGAAGCACCGCCAGGCCACCACAGGCACCTTTGTTTAAACAGCACAGAAAACTATCACAAGTGGAGAAAGAGTGGATAAAGAAGTGGATAAAGTGGATTAAAAATAGGAGCCCTGATCCCTCAACAAGAAATGCCCACAAAAGTAATCTCTCTTGCATGAACATTGCTTTGCTCTTCCTCCCTGACCCCAGGTTTGTTGATTGCTCCCCCAACCTGTCAATTACCTTTGTCTCCTGATCTGACCCTGCTGACTTGTAAAATATTGTCACTCTCTTCTGCTTAATGTCCTTTGCTCAGTTAGTTATCACACCTTAAGTGCTGTTTTGTCTTTGTGGGATGCAGGTGGTCAGGAAGACTTGAAAAACATGTTGATTGCGCTTCCTGAGGGGAGGTCTGGTGAGAGGAGAGATGGAGTTGCTGCTGGGATGGGAGAAGAAGTTACGGAGAGTTAGAGAGCAAGTGGTGGATGCAGTGGTAGAGATAAAGAGAAACAGAGACAGAGACAGAGATAGAGACAGAGACAGAGACAGAGAGACAGAGAGAGCTAGTTGTGGCCTGATGGAGCAAGTTAGAGAGAGGATTGGAGAGAGCTGGGAAAGAGTTAGAGAGAGTTGGGGAGAGAGGTGTAAGAGTTGTGGAGAGAGTTTGGGAGAGATGAGAGTTTGAATAATGGCAACTGATCACCAGCCAGCTTGGTCCTCGTTCCTCCTTCATCTGCCCAAGGCAACAGCTGTCCCAGGTGGGGAAGCGGTCTGAGAGCACTGAAGAAGAGTGGCGAGAGAAAGCTGCCTGGAGAGCGTGAGAACATCCACTGATGTGTGCTCTCTCATATCATCATCCACGAGAAAGGAGAACATACACTCTGGTAAAGAATTCAGAAACAGAATAGTGTAGACGTTTAATGAGCTCAAAGAAACAGTGGAGTGAATATCCAAAACATAGGAAAATATGAAAGAAACAGTGGAATGGACAGTCAAGAAAATACAGGAGGATTGGGGCTGGAGCGATAGCACAGCGGGTAGGGCGTTTGCCTTGCACTGCACGCAGATGACCCGGGTTCTAATCCCAGCATCCCATATGGTCCCCTGAGCACCGCCAGGGGTAATTCCTGAGTGCGGAGCCAGGAGTAATCCCTGTACATCGCCGGGTGTGACCCAAAAACCAAAAAAAAAAAAAAGAAAATACAGGAGGAAATGAGAACAGAAATAAGAAAATTATAAGCAGAAATGGCATTAATTTAAAAATTCAGTACATGAAATAAAAAACTCAATGGGTGCCCTTAACAGTAGAGTAACAACAACTGAAGACAGAATCAGTGAGCTTGAGGATAAGATGCAGAAAACTTCTAGGGAATAGCAAAGGATGGAGAAATTCCTGAAAATAACTCAAGGGCAGAACAAAGAACTATTAGATGAATTCAGAGGAACAACATAAAAATCTTCAGGGACGCAACCCCAATGAGATAACAGTAAAGACAACGTTGCTAAAAACTTCCCAGATCTGGAGAATGCAGGCATTCTGATCTAAGGAGCCTGAAGGGTACCAGCTAAAAGAGACCCAATAAAAAAGACTCTAAGACACATACTAATCATAATGATGAACACCATGAGCAGAGATACAATACTGAAAGCAGAAAGATCAGAGAAGGAAACTACATATGAAAGAGCATACCTTAGATTTACAGCAGATCTATCAAATGAAATCCTCTAGGTCAGAGAACAATGGTGGGATATAGTTTAAAAACTAAACAAAGTGGAGGCTTCACCAAGAAAACTTCACCCAGCTAGACTCTCATCCAGATTTGAAGGAATGATACACAAATTCATGGATAAACAACAGCGCAGGAACTTCACAGACTCAAAAGAAATAATGAAAGAAAAACTCAAGGGGCTACTGTAAGGGAAGACAAACCCCACAAACTCAACAGTCCTCTAAAGAAAGATGGCATAAAACTCCAAGACAATAATCTCTCTCAACGTCAAAGGTCTAAATTCACAAATTAAATGACACAGGATGGCAAAATGGAATAAAAAATTGAATCCAACATTCTGCTGCCCTCAAGGAACACATTTGAATAGTTGGAGCAAACACAGACTCAAAGTGAAAGGCTTGAAAGCAATTCTTCAAACAAACAACTCCTTCAAAAGAGCCAGGGTGGACATACTAGCATCGGATAACATAGACTTTAGGATGGGAAAGGTTATAAGAGACAGAGGATGTCATTTCTTAATAGTCAAGGAATGCATACATCAGGAAGAAATTACACCACTAAATTTAATGGGCCCGAAGAAGGATCTGCAAAACACTTAGAACAACTGCTAATAGACTTCAAGGAGCATGTAGGTAGTAACACAATAGCAGTTGGAGACTTCAATACTACCTTGTCACCCCTTGATATATCAATGAGACTAAAACTCAGCAAGAAAATACTGACTTTGAAGGATGAAATGGAAGATAGGGGGCTAGTAGAGTTCTTCATCCTTCAGAAGCCAAATATACATTATTCTACAGTTCACATGGAACATTCTCCAAGGCAGAACCACATGATGGGCCACAAAACATACCTCCATAAAATTCAGACGATAGAAATTGTATCAACTATCTTTTCAGGCCAGCCATGAGGCACTTCTATTTAGAAGTTAATCACACAAATAAATGGAGAATCAAATCAAACAAGCTCACTACTGAATAACCAATGGATTAGAGAGGAAATCAAAAGAAACAAATGAAATCAAGGAAACAAATGAGAGTGAGGACATGAGCTACCCGAACTTGTGGGATAAAAACAAAAGCAATAACAAGAGGAAAGTTTATAGCTTTGCAAGAATACATAGGTAGGAAGAAAGAGCCCACATAAATTATTTGACTTCACAGCTTAAGATCTTAGAAAATGGCCAACACAAAGGAACCCAAAACCAGTCGTGAGGAAGAAAATAATAAAATTTAGAGCAGAAATTAATGAGCTGGAGTTCCAAAAAACAATCCAAATAAATGATCAATGGAACAAAAAACTGGTTCTTTGGAAAAAATAAACAAGATCAATAAACCACTAGCAAGACTCACAAAGGAAGAAAGAAAGAGAAAACCCTAATAAGCCAAGAAGAAGAGACATCATAACAGAAACCACAGAAATTCAAAGGATCTTAGAGATTACTTTGAGAATCTTTATGCCATGAAACAAGAGAACATCCAAGAAATGTATAAATTCTTGGATTCCTATAACCCCCCCAAGGCAAGTTGGGGGTGGGGCAGGAGGGAAACTGAGGACATTGGTCTTGGGAAATTTATATTGGTAAAGGGATGGATATTAGAATTTTTTTAAAAGTATAAGTAAAAGGTTCACTGGACCTCAGACTTGTGAAGAATGTCAATTATGGCACCAGTGACTGATTCGTACAGTCCCTCACACTGAGGAAGTATGGTTGACATGAGATTAGAGCTTTGTTCCCATGAAGACAATCCTTGGTTCCTCTGGTTGTGGCCCATAAGGATTCTGACCTATAGCACAGTTTTCACTTTCTTACGTCAGATAACATAGATCCTCTTATTAGGAATGACTACAAATAAACTTCCATAAACTAAAAACTAGAGAACAACAGAAACTTAGACATACGTGCAATCTGATCTTCTATGTCACTGATAATACAGAGTGGTATTTCAATTTAGCTTGGATTATGGTGTACCTGAGACCCATGATGCTAACATGAACAACTTAGATTAGCACCATTCTTTCTCTCCCATCTCCGAAGAACCAAAAGGAAGGTACAAGCTAGGCAAGAATTAATTATGAGTGTGGGTTCTGAGTCAGGATTATTTGGGTTCAAATCCTAGAGAACATCACCAAGAATGAAAAAGCACCAACTGTCATTGATCTGTAGTCTATGTTTCAAGGATAGTGTAATGATTTCTGAAATACTTTTAAGAATAAAATTTAGACACTCCAGCTACTTCTTACCTCATTTCCTCTTTTCAAGCAGATCCCTATTTAAGATGAGAAACTGGGTGAGAGATAAATCCGCATGATGCAGGAAAAGAGAACCGAGTTTTGCCTTCATGGACCCTCTCTAGTTGTCTGTCATGCTTGGAACTGAGTGTGTGAGAAAGAGGACATGGGACACAGTGATGAAAGGGTCATCAAGAAGCCAAAAGTAAATGCTATCCTGTGGGGATTAGCTTTCAAAACATCCTTGTTATGATTTCCCATGATAACAAGGAATTAATGCAAAACCCTACACTCCCCACAGCAACTAACATTCCAGACATTTAATCATTGGCAGTTGGAAAGTTAAAACGTGTTTGTGATTACCTAGTTAGTCTACAATTCTACCAACCATAACAGTAGAAATACTAGTGTCTCTGCTTGGCTGAAGGCTGACTCAGGTTGAGATTTTCTGATCCTTAGCACTTACAGTTGAACTCATAGCACTCACCCTTATCTGAACCACAAGGGCAATGGAGGTCAACACCTTCCAAACACCAGCTTTTCCAAACAGCCTTCACAGCATTATACACTCAGATATATGGCAACCCGAAACCAGTCATTTAATACCCAATACATTTTTAAAGAACGGATAAGGCAATCTTGAAGCAGAACAGAATTTCAGTGAAGGAACTCAGCAGTGCTCTGGTTTCCAGGAGTTTACCTTATGCTGCTCCAAGGGGAAATAAAAATGAAAAATATTGCAAGAGTTCTCAGAAAACTTTCCTTTCCAAGGGAGTGGAAGTCCCCTACTTCCTGCAAGATGTTTTCAAAGTCTTAAGTTTATCAGGATATAAGTATTTGTTGTAGAATGAACTTAAAAGGCAAATTTCCCTTTGATGTTAGAATGCTGACTTTTCTGGATCTTGCATGCCTCACTGAAATCTCAAAAGCAAAAGAGTGCTAAAATTTAGCCAAGAATAGTTTAGAATAGTTAACAGGGGTCACAAGCTAATTCACAACCTTTATATTAACAGAAAACTTCGCACATAGTCTAAAACATAGTAGACAGTCTAAAACAATAAAGAATCCTACTTATATAGAGGTATAGTTTTTGTTTTCCATTTGTTGTAAGATAATCCTAAAAGAACCGGAGTCATTATTAATGAATATAGATGTGATATTTGAATCTGGCTAAAATGAAATCTTTTAGTGCTCCTCCCTGAGCTTGTGAGTATTTTTCTTGCTATTCTCATCTATTCGAGTGGGCACCAGTAACGTCTCTCATTGGGAGACATTATTACTGCTTTTGGTATATTCAATATGCATGGGTAGCTTGCCGGGCTCTCCAAGAGGGGCGGAGGAATCGAACTTGGGTTGGCCGCGTGAAAGGCGAACGTCCAACCGCTGTGCTATTGCTCCAGTCCTTCTCTCTAATACACTTAAATATATGAGTCATGTTTCTCACCCCCACCCTACCTTGAAACAAGGACTTTGCAGTCTGAAAATTGTACCACAGATAAGTCTGGTAACTAGAGCAGTGAAGGTAATGGTTAGCCCAGCAAAGAGGGAGAAATCGTCTGCTTACTCCAAAGACTTCAATCCCTTCTACAGCTCCCTTTAGATGTCGGGCTTTTGTGATGGTGCTTTGTGACCCCACAGATTTGGAATAGAGTTCCAAACCTGTTTCAAACCTGCTGTGGAAAAAACCTGCTTCCGGGGCCAGTAGAAATGATGCTTGGAGTGGTAGCACACTTTCAGATCTTGGAAGCACTGTTCAAAAACTCTCAGAGCTGTGCCCCCAGTTTCCCTCCCATCGAGCCCCCTCCCCTGCTCCAGACACTGCTGCTATGACAGGTGCTTTTCTCCCCACTCTCTCTCCTTTGGGGCATTGTGGTTTGAATACAGATACTGAAACGTGTTGGGCAATGTACACTGGTAGAGACAGGGGTGTCGGAACACTGTATAACTGAAACCTAATCACGAACAGCTTTGTAAGGGTATATCTCACCGTGATTTAGTGATTCAATTAAAACATTAAAAAAAACCTCTCAGAGCTCAATGCTTTGGTCTTGGGCTGCCCACTGGCCATCATCATACATGTTTCCTGAAATGCTGGCGGTTTTCTTTCTTTCTTTCTTTCTTTCTTTCTTTCTTTCTTTCTTTCTTTCTTTCTTTCTTTCTTTCTTTCTTTCTTTCTTTCTTTCTTTCTTTCTTTCTTTCTTTCTTTCTTTCTTTCTTTCTTTCTTTCTTTCTTTCTTTCTTTCTTTCTTTCTTTCTTTCTTTTTTTATTAGTGAATCACTGTGAGGTACAGTTACAAACTTAAGAACTTTTGTGTTTGCATTTTACTCATACAATGCAGTGATCGTTTACCCATCCCTCCACCAGTGCCCATTCTCTTCCACCAATGATCCCTCTCACCTCCCCCACCATGTCCTCCACCACCTGACCCTGCCTCTGCGGCAGGCCTTTCCCTTTTGTTCTCTCTCCTTTTGGGTGTTGTAGTTTGCAATAGAGGTATTGAGTGGCCTCCATGTTCAGTCCATAGTCTACTTTCAATGCTGCTGTTTCTGAGAGCCTTCTTTTCTCCCCTCCTCTACATTCATGAATTTCATACAACATATCCTTCATACTTAGTGGCTTCTGTATTTCTCTGCTGGGTTTTGCATTTTAAAAACAAACATGCTTTTATTGGACATTGGGAGGGAAAAAAGTGAAAGGGAAGGCCACAGAAGTCATGGTAATGACATTGAGGTGGAAGAGGGACACGCCGGCCACGGAGACCAAGACTTGGGCCAGCACCGAGGCCGCCGTGTAGGCCGCCAGCGTGATGCTCCTGCAGTAGCCGCTCACTTGCTGGTAGTGCTCCGGGCTGACCACGCTGTAGATGTAGGCATAGTAGGCCACCTCGGTGGCCGTGACCATCCTGTAGAAGAACTCCAGCACCTGCATGGCCGGCACCCCTTGGCCAAACAAGTGCAGCAGCCATGTAAGGATGAAGCTGATCCCTTGCAGGATGATGACGGGCTTGTAGTGGACATAGTCCGTGAGGATGAACACAGGGAGCTGAAGCCCCAGAAAACATATGTTTGATGCACAGCAGAACTTCACAGATCTCATTTGTGATCTGTGAACTTAAAAGAACTGACTCTGTTATTCTCATGAAGCACCAGTGCATGACAATTATCTTTCTTTGCTATGTACATTACTAGGAACCTGTTTAGTTGACTGATGTCAAATTCTATACCCGAACAAAGGGAACAATTTTCATATTATGCAAAAAGCAGTATAGAAAACTTATTTTTTTTTTTGCTTTTTGGGTCACATCCGGCAATGCACAGGGGTTATTCCTGGCTCTGTACTCAGGAATTACCCCTGGCGGTGCTCAGGGGACTATATGGGATGCTGGGAATCGAACTCAGGTCGGCTGAGTGCAAGGCAAACGCCTTACCCGCTGTGCTATCGCTCCAGCCCCTAGAAAACTGATTTTAAGGAAATAAAAAGGATGAGAACTTCCTTGTCCTCTAAAAAATTGATTTATAGACTTACATTTATCACTGAAGAATGGCACGCTGCAATGTGTAATCAGAACTATAATACATTTAGATAATATGTACATTTGGTAAAATTACTCAAAAATTACATAGCAGATAGTTTTTCAGACTCTTAAAATTACTATTGCCTTCTTGCTTAATGATTATCAGTATTAGAGAACTGACAACCACTTTTTAAAAAAATATAAATGAAAGCCTGATTATTTCCAACTACCTTTGTCATAGGGGTCCCTTCTCTACCACAACTGCCTTCTCCCTCAGTACTTGAAGCAGACTTCCAACCATGGACAAATACTCCTGGCTCTTGTCTCTGCTGTCCGTATTACATGGTGATTCAATTTAAAAAATAATAAATGAAAATAAATAATACAGGGGAAAATGCAAGGCTGGATTGACAGTGCAATGGGTAGCATGCTTGTCATCCCAGGTTTGATCCCTGACACCTTATGTGGCCCCTGGAGTGATCCCTGAACAGACAGCCAGGAGTGGTGGTGACTGGATGTGACCCAAAGACAAGGAAAGAAAGAAAGGAAGAAAGAAAGAGGGGGATGAAGGAAGGAAGGAAGGAAGGAAGGAAGGAAGGAAGGAAGGAAGGAAGGAAGGAAGGAAGGAAAGAAGGAAGGAAGGAAGGAAGAAATGAAGGAAGAAAAGAAGGAAGGGAGGGAGGGAAGGGGAGGGAGGAAGGAAGGAAGAGAAAAAAAGAAGAGAGAGGGAGGGAGTAAAGGGAGGGAGGGAGAGAGTGAGAGAAAAGAAAGAATGAAAGGAAGGGAGAAAGGAAGGAAGGGAGAGAAAAAAGAAGAAAGAGAGAGGGAGGGAGGGAAGGGAGGGAGGAAGGGAGAGAGAGTGAGAGAAAAAGAATGAAAGAAAGGAAGGGAGAAAGGAAGGGAAGAAGGAAGGGAGGAAGGAAGGAAAGAAGGAAGGAAGAGAAAAAGGAGAAAGAGAGAGGGAGGGAGGGAAGGGAGGGAGGGAGAGAGAGGGAGAGAAAAGAAAGAATGAAAGGAAGGGAGAAAGGAAGGGAGGAAGGAAGGAAGGAAGGAAGAGAAAAAAGAAGAAAGAGAGAGGGAGGGAGGGGAAGGAGGGAGAGTGAGAGAAAAGAAAGAAAGAAAGAAAGGAAGAGAGAAAGGAAGGGAGGGAGGAAGGAGGAAGGGAGAGAGAGAGAGAGAGAGAGAGAGAGAGAGAGAGAAGCCACCTTCCCCAAATCTGGATAAACACACATGAAGAGAGCAAACTATAATTTATCTTTCAGAACCATAGCAGTGTGGGAACCAATGGTGTAACTCATCTCCTTTGGCTCAAATTGCTGGATTCCTTCCCTCTCTCCCTCTGAGTCCCAGACTTGACTCTCTTTTCTCAGTTTAAGATGGGTTGGTACGAGATTAAGTTAGAAGGGCATGGAGCCCATTGTTCATTCACAGGGAAAGAAACACTAAAGAAATGATTCGACTTTGGAGCACTACAAATGCAGGTCAGTCGCACCAGCATCTATTCCTGTGTCCTTGTGATTTCTGGTTTACACTAACCACTTCCTGCTTTCTTTAGCATCCTCAGTAAGTCTAAATGTCAGTGAAGAGGGAAAATTAGAAACCTGAAAGTCAGTTTGTTTGTGCCACACTTTTTGAGGACACTTTTACTCCTCCATTGTAAGTAAGGAAGCTGAACTAGTATAGTAGGATTCCTGTATGGTTCTGAACCTGTCTCTGTTCATTTTGTCTTAATCATGACAAATTTCCATCTAGGAAACAGAATCATCTTCCTCTTAACCACAGAAGCATCAACCTGCCTTTCTGTACCCTCATGTCTCTCTCCCCCATCCAAACCAGCTGCTCAGCCTTGCAGAGAAAGTCACTCATTGCAGTTTCCTCAGCTCTGATCAGAGAACCTGCCCATGGAACTCTCCATATATATTATGGCAACTCTTGCCTCTTATTAAAAGTGCAAAGTTTATAAATATGAGAACTGACTTCTGTAAACTTGACTGGGAGATTAAGCTGCTAATGGCTCACTATGATAGACTAAAGATTAAATAAATTTAGTGTCCTAAAAATATTACTCTTCTCAACCAGATTATCCTTACATGAAACTTTTGGTGTCATTCTTAAGTCAGGCAGTTATTTTATCTCAAGGAATGGTATAATAAACAAAGAAATCAGTAGATTTTGTGCAATAAGAATAATGTTATGACAAAAATTTTTAAAGTTTCTTTGTTCATGTGTTGTGGTTAGTTCTGATTTTTGCAAGTCACAACTCTTCAACATGACAAATGGCTTGAAATGGAACTCATGAGGTCAGAGTATTGACAGGTCAACCTTGTTCCAGTGAAGCTCTGACTTTAATTCCTTATTAAAGTTTCATAATTTGAAGTACATTTAATACCTATGTGTAGTAGCTTACCTCTACCCTGGTCAAGTTCTCATCTGGTCCAGTTCAATGTGGGACAAGGAAGGGTCCCGAGGGTGTCATCATGGAGAAGACCCTAAATAGGCAGAGGATCACAGTAGAACCCAGGAAGAGCTCAATACAGTTTGGAAGAAACCTGTGGCTGAATAAACAGAAGCCAAAGCAAAGGAACTAATGTTTTCTCTTCCTAGGAGTTTGCGTGTCAAAAATATTAATCATTTGTAAATATTTTACAGAAGGATATATATCTTTGTTTACATCTTTCTCCCATCAGCAACTGAAACAGGGAAATGACTGATGACTAACGCTCTCCAGTCTCCTAGGAGTCAGTGAGACCCTCCAGCATCAGTGAACTCCTCATGCAGGTGTCTGGGTTTGATCACATGTTAGTGTTCCCATAAACAGTGTCATGAGCAGCTACTAATAAGTGATGATCAAAGAACCAATGAATGGTTGAAGGGGCAGGTAAAAACACTGACTAGTGAATTAAGGTGACCTGTGGTAGACTAAATCCTTCTAGGAGGCCAAAACTAAGAGAGCACGGAGAACAGATCAACCTCTATGACCCCCCACTGCCCAGAGTGGACTGTCGTGACTCATAGATCTTTTGTCATGTGAATGGCATGTGTTTATGTCACACTCATCTTTCCATTTGGCCAGTCGGGGCCTACTACTGGCACAAGAGAAACACCAAAGGGGTTTGTGTTGGTTGTTTCTATTTTTTAAAGGATTTATAATAATTTTTTAATTGAATTTCTGTGAGTTGCAAAGTTACAAAGTTATTTATGATTGTGTTTTGGGGTACAAAGTCCCCACACCATTCCCTTCACCAGCGTCCACTTTTCCCCACCAAGGTCCCCAGTTTCCCTCCTGCAGGCACTTCATCCCTCCATCATTGTGGAAGTGTTCTCTTTCCTGGCTGATCCACACCCACCCTCCCTCCCTGCTTCCTGTACTGGCAAAGCTTTCTGCTGAAAAGCAGTTCTCTTGTTTGGTTTTGGCTATTGTGTGTAGTGCTGCAATGAATGTAGGAGTGAGGATGTCTTCTCTGCATTGTGCTTTTGGGGTTTGGGGGCATATTCCAAGAGCTGGAATTGCTGGATCACAAAGAAGCTCAATTCCTGGTTTATTTTTTTTAAAGGAATATCTATATTGTTTCCCCAGATGTCTGGACCAGTCAACAATCCCAACAACAGTGAGTAAGTTCCTCCCCTGACCCCACCCCCCACACCCTCACATGCTTGCCAACCCTGGTGGTTTTCGTCCTTTGTGACGAGTGCCAATCTCTGGTGTGAGGTATCTCACTGTTATTTTGGTTTTGCATTCCCTTGATTTAGTGACACAGAACATTATTTTTTTCATATGCTCTCATTTATATTTCTTGAGAGAGTTTCTGTTTCTTTCTTCTCCCTAGTTTTTGATGGAGTTAGATGTGTTTTTATTTTTCTTGTAAAATTAGACCAGTTCTTCATTTATCTTGGATTTGTGATTACTCAGTGAAAACTGTCATTTGATGAAAGATCATGCTTACCATTTAAAAATAGTTATTTTTTTGTCATTTCCTCCCTTTTCAATCCTTGCACTATGTTGGGAATGACTGGCATTGTTTTTTAGTCTGTGCTCTGCTTTTCATTATAATGGGGCATATTTCTGCTTTGGTTTTACAGCCAATGGGACATGGTATTAATTAGGTTGGGTTTTTTTTTTTTTTTTTTTGCTTTTTGAGTCACACCCGGTGATGCTCAGGGGTTACTCCTGGCTCTGCACTCAGGACTTACTCCTGGCTCTGCACTCAGGACTTACTCCTGGAAGTGCTTGGGGTACCATATGCATGCAAATGCCCTGCGCACTGTATTATCACTCCAGTCCACTTGTTCAAAATTCAAACTTCAGAGCACAAGTAAAATGGACTGTCACATTTTGTACTGAAAAGAAAACAAAACAAATCTATGATGACTAGCTTTGAAAACCTCTTTATCAGGGGATTAAAATGTGCACAGGAAAAGTCACTGTTTTTTTTTTTTTTACATTTGGAATCACACTGGATTCCATAAAACTTACACATTCTGGACACGCTGGGATGGAGTTAAATTTACTGACATTATTTATAGGAAGGGATTATTCTCTTCTCTGTGTGAAGTTTTTCTGCATTATCTTGTCATGGGCTGGAGCGATAGCACAGCAGGTAGGGTGTTTGCCTTGCACACGGCCGACCAGGGTTCGATTCCTCCACCTCTCTCGGAGAGCCTGGCAAGCTATTGAGATTATTCCGCTCTCAGGGCAGAGCATGGCAAGGTACCTGTGGCATATTCAATATGCCAAAAACAATAGCAACAAGTCTCACAATGGAGACGTTACCGGTGCCCACTCAAGCCAATCGATGAGCAATGGGATAAAAGTGACAGACACACAGTGAAATCTCTCCATATCCCCATAATAACTACAGAATATGGATAACTTTCCCAAATGCCTGGAGGAGTAGATGGGAGTTCCCAGATGTCCAGACTAGCTTTGAAATGTCACCAAATATTTTTTAAAATCTGAAATAATTTTCATTGAATCACACAGTTACAAAGTTGTTCATGATTGGGTTTTAATTGTAGAATGTTTCAATACCCATCCCTTCACCAGTATACATTTTCCACCACCAATGTCCCCAGTTTCCTTCCCACCCCCACCCCCCACCCCCTCAATCCCCACCCAAATGGCCAAGGTTTGATTCAGGTCCCTAAGGGCACGAAGGTCCCTCTATGTGCTCTGATCCCTCTGATGGCCCTTCTACCTTGGCTGCTGGTATTAAGCTAATGACAGCCTCTCTGGGCAGTGGGGGAAGAAAGCGTTCATGCGCACATTGGAACTAAAGACTGTGGCTGAAGACAGAGGGCTTCAGGGACTTGAAAGTGGGTCAGAAGGAGGACACTCATGATGAATATCCATGGAGTGAGGGTGGGAATGATGTTGCTAGTTATAGGTACCTGAGAAATCCTCTTGGTCCACCATCAGGTCAACCTATCCGTTCCTGCAGGAGGAGGTCCAGACAGGCGCAATTTTTTCCTCTTGCATTAAATCAGGTAAACACTGATTCTGTGATGCCCACATGAAAAGAGTATGGTAGCAGGAAATAAAATAATGGTAGACTATTTTTCACATATGCTGGCACCAGAGTCAATGTTTATAATTTGCATGCGTGTGTGTGTGTGTGTGTGTGTGTGTGTGTGTATTTAGGTGATGAGGTACAAAAGCTTACTGGTATTTGAGAACTTTCCCATGTATATTATTCTATTGGTTTTTTATATGGTAATGAGTTTGTTTTCCAAAAGAAGCATTATATAATTCTTGTGTTAAAATAAAAATATATAAATGTATGTATATTTTTGTATGTATTTATACTTATATGTATTTATATATTTATATATATTATGTATATATATGCTATATAAAATCTCTTGGTAGAATGGGAAAACCTGAACAAGAATAATATAACTTAGCTTTGAAGGGCTATCAGATGAAATAAAATTGACTCAATTTTTAAAATCTCCGAAGGTGTCTTGTGTCCCTTCCAGTGGACTGGATTCTATTTTCTCACCCTCCAATGATTTCAAGAAAGTTCCCAATGATTTCAAGAAAGGATCAAGGTACTAGAAGGAGTACCTTGATCCTTCTATACTACAGTCCCCATTGTAAACAGCTCTGGTCTTCAAAGAATACTGAATATTCCTGGAGACTGTCATGATTCCCTTCACCACTGTCACCAAGAGACAACTTTAAATAAGACCTTGATGCATTGACACTGGTGCTGTTGTGATATCAAAGATAGCTGAGGAGGAAGTTCTTCGTTCACAATTAAAAGTTCACAATTTAGCTCACAGACTTTCCACTGAATCATGTAAGAACATTTGCTCATACACACCCATGTGGGAGGTGGGAGGGATATGGTGAGATCACAGGTGCCCCAAGATAAGTTAGATTGATAATCATTTCCTTGGAAGTTTATTGGACTATTTCATTTTTGTGTATCGTTGGCCTTATTCCTTTATGAAATGGTGTAAAGAGTTGTTTAGGATTGGGGCACTTTTTCAACGCACAGTGACGGAACTTGTGCAGGTGCTTGGGACGCATCAGTGAATCAAAGAGTCGTTGCTTTCTGAATAAAGGTTCTAGCTGGGTGTGAATGAGGCAGAAAGAGCAATGCAGGGTCAGCATGATCAACCCACAGGTTTCATGACATGTGAGAAAGGTTGAAGGCAAAGCAAAACAAAGAGGAAGGGGGAATGAACAAACGATGGAGATGCAGGAAGGTATAGAAGGGGCCCAGGGTCTGGAGCAGTGCTGGGTGAGAGCCCCCACAGGCTGTGGAGAGCAGAGCAGGGCAGGATCGGATGGCAGCAGACTCTGAACCTGGGGTGCTCTGCCAAGCTGTGATGGAGGCCCAGAGAACAGCCCTACAGAAGCGGCACTAGCCCAGCTCACCGAGCAGTGAACTGAGGGTCTTCACATTGGGTTTGAATAACATGACTGCAAGAACCTACGAAGGACTTGATTTGGGTTGATAATGCCAGGATGGCAAAGGGAAGGAAACCTGTCAGGGGAAACCACTGAGTCCGCTCTAGGGGAAAGCTCCTCGAGACTAAGGCAGGGAGGGTTGCTGAAGATCTCCAGGAAGGGGTGGAATAACTGAGCCCTCACACTTAGCTGAGGGAGGGAGAGAGGGAGTGAGAATTTCATGCAGCGGGAAGCTCTGACTGGCACCTGGAGGCTGGCCACCCTCACAGTTAGGATTCACTGCAGATACCAACCGCATGAGACGAGAGCATCCTTAGGGGAACACAGGCACCCCCACTCCATGACATTCATCAACCCTGCTGCCTCACTCCAGGGTGCAGTCTTCCCAGCACTGGTGATGGGGGACAGTGTAATGATCCAGGGGTGTGGATTGGACACTGGTGCATCTGGGAAGTTCTCTCATTGGTTCGCATAGAGAAGACATTTTCCAGGGGGCAATGAGTAACTTTTTTCCCTGAAAAGTGTGGAGTAGGTCTAACAGGCTTGGGAAGCTCCCCATGGTAGGATATACATCATAATAAAACAGAGACACAATAAAATGAGGAAGGGTTTCTTTATTTTATTAAAAATGCTTTAAACAGAGATATGCATGGAAAGAAGTTGATGAATGCCCAATTCAAAGGAGAAAATGGTGTAAAGTTATTTTGAATGAACAATTAGTGATCTTGACTTTATAAAATTGGAATGGGCTTTTGATGTTGCTAGTTTTCCACTCCCTAATGCCATTAATTGATATCCATCCTGTAACTTATTAGTACATGCAGACAAGAACATAAGGATGCTGTGTAATAGATGCCTCCTGCTCGCTAAGTAGAAGGTTCGGGAAGAAGCTGAAGCCAGCAGGATGCCCCTGTGAAGGGAAGGAACAACCCGGGCAGCGCAGAGTCAGAGGACAGAGAGCACAGTGCAGGACACGCGGGAGAAAGTGCAGCCGATGGGGCAGGAGGGCTGGAGGGGAGAGTTTGTCGTGAGGCTGGAGCCAGGCCCCGGGATGTCCCACCCTGGAGCAGAGGCCGGTGGCTGCCCAGCAGCAGCCCTGAGCCGGGCGCCTAGCAGCAGCATTGCTTCTGGCAGCAGCACTTCTGCTGGCAGCAGCCCTTGCCGCAGCCACAGCCCTTCCCGCAGCCGCAGCCACAGCCGCAGCCGCAGCCACCACAGCCACAGCTGCAGCAACACGGCTGGCAGCAGCAGGTGCGGCGGCAGCAGCAGACCACGGGTTGGCTGCAGCAGCCCCCACAGCAGCCACAGCAGCAGGGGCAGCAGCCGGAGCAGCAGCCCACGCGGTAGCATCTGCAGACGGTGCAGCTGCCACAGCCGCCACAGCCACAGCCACCGCAGCCACCACAGCCACCACAGCCACCACAGCCACCACAGCCACAGCCACCGCAGCCACCACAGCCACAGCCACCACAGCCACAGCCACCGCAGCCACCACAGCCACCACAGCCACAGCCACCGCAGCCGCCGCAACCACCGCAGCCACCACAGCCACCACCACAGCCACAGCACCCCATGGTGTCAGTCGAGAGGAGTCAGGAGAGGTGAGGAGGTTGGTTCAGGAGGTGAGGGAGGACGATGTCCTTCTGCTGGGAGAGGCCCTTATATACCCACTCTGAGGTCAGAGGCGGGAAGGCACGAGACCATTTCCTTGTTGCTCTTGGCTCCAGTGTCCTGGGAGAATCTCATACATATTCATTACTCTCCTGTTGGGGAGTGTCGGTGGATGCAGGAGATGACTTGTGTGTTTTCCTCAGTCCACTGTCCCCTCAATGCCACTGAGGTGCTTAGGACATGTGGAAGGGGGTGCCGTCCACAGTCATGTGCTCCCCAGGAAGCCCCATGTGTCTCATCCGAACTGATGCCCCGTGATCTCACCAACCTGCTTTCAGGAGACAGCTCCTGTGTCAGGCCAGCGTGTGTCACCCAGGACTGGAGAAAGGAAAGCCTCTCGGGCTCAGACCCCAGGGCCACAGGCAGAAGGAACTCTGATAGCCCCGGGGAGTGGGTGCCCTGACTCCCTGTCACACCATTCACAGCAGTTGGCCCCCCTCCATCACTTTAAAGTTGTCTGGTGGCTCAGAATGCTCAAGCACTTTCTGATACAATTTCAACTGCAAATAAATAAAATCTTATACCCATTTGCAATTGGATATCAATTTGGATGTGATGAATTTTTACCAATTGATGTCTAAAAGGAAAATCATCATGTAAAATAATACTACTAGTCCACCATGATAGCAGAGGAAGATTTACATTTAGCACTATATATATTTTATATTTATATTTGCATATAAATGCTAAATATAATAAATGCATATATAAACAACCAGGCTTGCTGTGCAGCCAGTGATGCATAAGATTAAGATGTATCCATCCTGTGTTGTTTTCAGTTACATATAGACACACATGCATACCTTATATAGTTGCATACGCACATATAATAGTTCCTGAGATCAATCCCACCTTTCATACATTTTAATCTTGTGCTTACCACTGAGCTACACCACCAGCCTGATTGCTTAATCAATATTGAGAACATAATGACTGACAGGGATTGTATTGGACAATTTCATGTAGGTGTTATAGCAGCCATTTCATACACGCTTAGTTCTATTCTAAATTGGGTTTACAGGGGCTGGAGAGATAATACAGCAGGTAGAACCCTTGTCTTGCATGCGGTTGACCTGAGTTTGATACTCGGCATCCCATATGGTCCTCTGAACATCACCATGAGTGATCCCTGAGTGAGAGCCATGAATAATTTCTGAGCATCACTGGTGTGGCTCCCAAATCAAAATAAGAAAATAAGGGGCTGGGGTGATAGCACAGAGGGTAGGGCATTTGCCTTGCATGCAGCAGACCCAGGTTCAATTCCCAGCATCCCATATGGTACCCCGAGCACTGCCAGGAGTAATCAGGAGTAATTCCTGAGTCCATGAGCCAGAAGTAACCCTTGTGCATCACTGTTGTGACCCAAAAAGCAAAAAAAAAAAGTAAATAAATAAATAATGAAGTAATTCATGTCAACATGTTGAACCTCCTTTGTACATGCCAATGCATTTCTATTTAGTAACTGAGGAAGAATGTTCTTTTGGTGAGTCTCAGGGTTTAAATATAAACATGGGAAAGTTCTTCAGAGAAGCTGTCAACCTTGGCCTACAGATAGATTGAGCTAACAGTTCCTGTGTTGGGGACTGTCCTTTGCATAGTCCAATACTGAGCAGTTGTCCTGGACCCATCAACAGTCATAATAATCTGCCTCCCAGTTGTGTTGTAAAACTCTCAATTTACTTCTTGACCATTTACTTCCATTTACTCCCCGACCCTCACCAGGGTTTCCAACCAATGAGACACTGTGTATGCTGACAGAGACACTAAGGACAGTTCTTTGGGCCAACAATAGCCATTGAAATCAGAAAAGGATTTTGTAGGAGATTTTTATCATTTTTTTCTGTTATGAGAATACTTGGTTAAGTGCCTGGTATCTGGAGAAAGACTGGAGAGAGCTCTTCTATTCTGCCTTTTGCTGTCTTACCTATGTGTAGCAAATGCTGTACTATCTCTCTGGTGCCCAATTTAAAATTTGAAGTTAAATAGTGCATCTCCCTAGAAGCAGGAAATAACAAGTCTTCTGTACCTGTCACTGAAGATGAGGGACATTATCATTCCAGTGTATGGTTTGCAAGGTATGTTATCCATGCATAAGTAAGTTAACCTGACAATTTCCCTTTCATTGAATGCACAATTCTTTTTTTTCTACCCTTTTCCCTGCATAATGCCATTTGGATTGGCACATTTGACCGCCAGCTGAGGTCATTTATGGAGAATGAGATAAACTCTTAAGGAGACAAACACACAGGGACACACAGGGACACAAGCAAACATACACAGGCCATCCATGCTGTAGGGTCTCCTGGGAGACCATCAATGGTCTCATATGAAAGAGAAAGCCTCAGTTTACCTTCGCCAGTTGCTGTGAGCAGCCCAGGTTTTGACTGTCTCCATGCTGCATTTCTAATTTCCCTGCATCTCCTGTGACACAAAGACCCAGTTTTCCTTTAAAAGCCCCCCCCCCAAAAAAAAAAGAGCCAGAGGTAACTTAGTTCTATATAAGTTCCTCCACAACCGGGGAGTTCCTTTTCCTTTCTCTTCTACTTCCCAATAAACATTTCTACTTTGTAACTCTGAGTGTGAGCAACTTCATTGCTCAATATTTTCATCCTTGAAAATATTGAAGAACCCTGGAATCACCAACGAACACAGAGAGCTGCCATCACCGCTTCAGCATGCTCTGCATCAACAGACTCGCCATGTACTCCCCGACCCTCACCAGGGTTTCCAACCGATGAGACACTGTGTATGCTGACAGAGACATTAAGGACAGTTTGTCAGCACAGCGACATTACATAGGGAAAAGAATAGAGCCTGAGTTATTTCACCTAGTCTCTCAGGAGACACTGTTAAGAATTAAAGTCCATCGCTAGTTGCACCTCCTGCATTACTGCTTTTGTGTGTGGAGTTAAGTGGGCTCGGATGCTCCTTTCTCATCTTATTGGTGTGCTCCTACCAGAATTCCAGTACTGTGGAAATTCCACAGTAGGAGTTGTCATGGCAACAGAAGTGGGGTGTGGGTACAACCGATGTGGCTTTGGCAGGACGATGACTTCGTTCATCCCCTCCCAAGGATGCCCCAGTGTTTCCCTCTGGGGGGACCAGCATGTCCATGAATTTCAGCTGCTTGGCTCACATCTCCTCAGAGATTTAGTTCGTGAATCTGAAGAGCAGTGTGGGTGGGTAAGTCAATATAGTGGTGGCTACGTAGGGGAGGAGGGCATGGTTGTCAGGGCATTCGGAAGTATGGGGTAATGGGAGGAGGCTATCCACCCCCACCCTGAGAAGACCTCAGAGTTCTCAGCCCAATACCAGGAGTATCTGATGTTCACACAGTTTAGTGTCTCTGCAGAGATTCTTAGTGAAACTGTGGGGTTAGGCCACGGGCCCTTGGCATGGCTGCAGTGATGGGTGTGAGTACAGCTGCCAAGGCTTCAGCTGGGCAAGGACTTGGCCTGTCCCGCTCCTGAGGGCACCCCAGAATTTTCAGCGGGGGGAAGTGGCGTATCTATGAATTCCTCAGACAAATACTCAATAACCCCTCGGTGAGATATAATAATTTTCAAACTTTTCTTTTACTGAAATATTTTGATAATTTCTCTAGCCACTTGTTGTAACAATCAATATAAAACAAATTATTGTGTGCCTGCTAAGGGGAAAAATTGGGGCGGTGGTCAGAAAAGTGAGGACAACGTTGAAGAGGAGGTCACTTAAGTGGTGATAATGGTGTTGGAGCATCAAAAACCTATAATAGGGGGGCTGGCACAATAGCACAGCGGGTAGGGCGTTTGCCTAGCATGCGGCCGACCCAGGTTCGATTCCCAGCATCCCATATGATCCCCTGAGCACCGCCAGGGGTAATTCCTGAGTGCAGAGTCAGGAGTAACCTCTGAGCATCGCCGGGTGTGACCCAAAAAAGCAAAATAAACCACCCATAATAACGGTATTATGAATAATTTTGTAAGTCATGGTATTTATTTATTTATTTATTTTTGGTATTTTATTTTATTTTATTTTTTTATCATCAGATTTTTATTTTTTTATTTATTTTTTTAAAGAAATATTTTATTTTTTTATAATTAGTTTATTTTTAATTAGAGAGTCATCGTGAGGGTACAGTTACAGATCCATACATCTTTATGCTCATGCTTCCCCCATATAAAGTTCAATAACCCATCCCTTCACCAGTGCCCATTCTCCACCACCCGTAAACCCAACATCCCTCCCCACCTCCCCAGACCCGTCTCCCCCTACCCCACCCTGCCACTATGGCAGGGAATTCCCTTTTGTTCTCTCTCTCTGATTAGGTGTTGTGGTTTGCAATAGAGGTGTTGAGTGGCCATTGTGTTCAGTCTCTAGTCTGTATTCCGCCCGCCTCACCCTTCCCACACATGACCTCCAACCACATTTTACTTGGTGGTCCCTTCCCTGAGTTACCCAGAATGAGAGACCAGCCTCCAAGCCATGGAAACAATCTCCTGGTTCTTATTTCTACTATTCTTGGGTGTTAGTCTTATAGTCTATTATTCTATATTCCACAGATGAGTGCAATCTTTCTATGTCTGTCTCTCTCTTTCTGACTCATTTCACTTAGCATGATACTTTCCATGTTGATCCACTTATATGCAAACGTCATGACCTCATTTTTTCTAACAGCTGCATAGTACTCCATTGTATAGATGTACCAGAGGTTCTTCAACCAGTCATCTGTTCTAGGGCACTCGGGTTTTTTCCAGATTCTGGCTATTGTAAACAGTCCTGCGGTGAACATATAAGTGCATATGTCACTTCGACTATACTTTTTGGCTTTTCTGGGATATATTCCCAGCAGTGGTATTGCTGGGTCAAATGGGAGCTCAACCTCTAGTTTTTTGAGAATCGTCCATACTGTTTTCCAAAAGGGCTGAACTAGCCGGCATTCCCACGAGCAGTGTAGAAGGGTCCCTTTCTCCCCACATCCTCTCCAACAGCGGTGGCTTTTGTTCTTTTGGATGTGTGCTAGTCTCTGTGGTGTGAGGTGGTATCTCATGGTTGTTTTGATCTGCATCTCTCTGACGACTAGTGATGTAGAGCACTTTTTCATGTGCTTTTTGGCCATTCGTATTTCTTCCTTGGTAAAGTTTCTGTTCATTTCTTCACCCCATTTTTTGATGGGGTTGGATGTTTTCTTCTTGTAGAGTTCAACCAGTGCTTTATATACCCTTGATATCAACCCCTTATCTGATGGGTATTGTGTAAATATCCTTTCCCATTAAAGAAATATTTTATTGAACCACCGTGAAAACAAGAAAAAAATACAAAGCTTTCAGGTTTAAGTCACAGTCAAATACTGATTAAACCACCATCCCTTCACCAGTGCACCCGTTCCACCACCAAGAACCCCAATACACCCCCCTCCCACCCCACCCCCCATCTAAGTAGCTAATGATATTCCCATTATTCTCTATATATATTGAGTACATTTCATATTTCCATACAGAACTCACAATTATTGATTGGAAATTTTCCCCAACAATCAGGCCTGCCGAATAGGCATCATCTAATAATTTCTCTTCATTGGTAAGAGTGAAGACTTTGAGTCCGCGTGGCCGCGATAGCGGCTGCGTGGTTTTGGGTTTCTAATATTTTAGCTCAGTTCACAGTCAAAATGGATGGCTGCAAGAATCCGCTCTGGTGCCAAAATGGGTTAGGAGACCTCAGGATCACAGTCAATAGGCGCGGAGGCTCTGCTTCTCATGCCGCAGCTCTCGGTTCATCTCTGGGCGGAAGGCGCGCCGGGAACACCCCCCCTCCCAGGACCACCTACAGGCTACGTCACTAAAGAAAGTCCTACCTCCTGGTGGAGGGGTCTTAGAGGGTGGCTCTCACCGCGTGGCTGCTGCCGCCATTTTCGCTCAGAAAAATGGGGTGGAGAGGGAAAAAAATCCCTCCCCGGGCTGCACAAGGTTGTAGCTCAGTTCACAGTCAAAATGCATGGCTCAAGCATCCGCTCTGGTGCCAAAATGGGTTAGGAGACCTCAGGATCACAGTCAATAGGCGCGGAGGCTCTGCTTCTCGTGCCGCGGCTCTTGGTTCATCTCTGGGCGGAAGGCGCACCGGGCAAGTCATGGTATTTAAATAAAATTAAAAAAATAAAGTTTATAGGGGATTGGGGGTGGTGAATGATAGTACATCATGTAGGGTGCTTGCCTTGCACGTGGCCAGCTCGGTTCAATCCCTGAGCTGGCAGAGCCAGGAGTAAGCCCTGAGCACAGTTAGGAGTAGCCCCAAAACAAAGTATAGTTCGTGGCAGTTTTCTATTTTATTTTTTCCCCATGCTGCTCCTACATCTAAGAGACTCTAAACAGTTTTATTCTGTACTCGCCTGATACACACACAATAGCAGCCAGCAGATATTTGCCATCTATTCTTTTACTTTTCCTGCTATTCTATTCTTTCTGGGGAGCACATTTGCAAACCTTTTGTATTCTACTATAAATCATTTTATGTGCAGGCATACCCATTCTTGGTTTGTTTTCCCTTCCTCCCTCACCTCCCCAGCTGATTTCCCACATTCCTTCAAATATTCTGTCTCTTTTATTGTTATTACCTCTGTACGTAGTAGTTCTTTATTTTTATTGATAATTATTGTAGGATTAGAGCAATAGTACAGTGTGTAGGGTGCTTCCTTTGCTTGCAGTGAACCCAGGTTCTATCCTTGGCATCCCATATGGACTTTGAGCTTGCCAGGAGTAAGGGATCCCTTAGTTCAGAACTAGGACTAAGCTCTGACTACTAGGTGTGACCCCCAAGCAACAACATAATAATTGCTATTGCCCCTTTGCTATCCCTGATAGAGATATAACTGAACTAGAAATATAATCCCATACATTCTATCTGTGGATGTGTAAGTCTCCTTGCATAAGGTTTATTTTTTTTCTTGCTAATATCTCTTCCGTCAATTTGTTTACCATCCTCCATACGGACTGGAGCAATAGCACAGTGGGTAGGACGTTCGCCTTGCATGCAGCCGACCTGAGTTGGATTCCTCCGCCCCTCTTGGAGAGCCCAGCAAGCTACAGAGAGTATCTCGCCCGCACGGCAGAGCCTGGCAAGCTACCGGTGGTGTATTTGATATGTCAAAAACAGCAACAAGTCTCACAATGGAGACGTTACTGGTGCCCACTCGAGCAAATCGATGAGCAACGGGATGACAGTGACAGAGATCCTCCATATGAAACTGAAAGGTAGTGGAAGATTAGCCTTTTCCCAACACTTTTGCTGACCTATATGGGACCCTCAAGTAATTCTACTTGTCCTGGAGTCTTTATGACTTCTACTGAGCAAGACTGGCTTCAAGATCATCTTTCCTCGGTTTCCTCAATATTTTTAAAGTGTAATGGAAGATAAATGATGAGAGAACTTTTATTTTTCTTTTTTAATTACACTTGAAAAGGAAAATCTTTTATACAAAGTATATGTGTTTGTACGGGACTAAACACATATATGGGACTAAAGTACTGCATCATATATTTAAAATATTTAAAACTTAATTTCTAATTTAAATTTTAATAGTTACTCATGCTACGACCATCTTTATTCCTGTTTTGATAATGTAGAATTTTTTTTCAAAAAAAGAAAGAATATGATGGGAAGAGGTAAGCATCAAATTGTGGATCAAGATGATGGTATAACAGAAGATGTTTCACTTGAACTTTGATTCTTTTTTTTTTTTTTTTTTGGCTTTTTCGGTCACACCCGGCGATGCACAGGGATTATTCCTGGCTCAGCACTCAGGAATTACTCCTGGCGGTGCTCAGGGGACCATGTGGGATGCTGGGAATCGAACCTGGGTCAGCTGCATGCAAGGCAAACGCCCTACACGCTGTGCTATCACTCCAGCCCCTGTTTCACTTGAACTTTGAATGAAACTAGAATCTTGTACTGCTAATTGTCACATTTAAGAAATGCATTTAATTTTGAGGAAGAGCTTTTGGTTTGATTTTTGTATTTTTTTGCATTGTTTTATATTTTTATTTCTGTGTCATTGATTTCTCCTCTGATTTTTTATTATTTCCTTCTTTCTACATGCTACAGGTTTAATTTGTTGATCTTTTACTTGTTTATCTAGGTGTGAGGTTGAGATATTTATTTGAGCTTTTTTTCCTCTTTGAACTCCCTTTTTCATATACTTATGCTGTGTCCCATAAGTTTTGATATCTTGTGTATCTCATTACGTTAGGTATTTTTAAATTTTCTTCTTTGACTCATCTTTGACTCAGTAGTTCAACTGTTGTTTAGTTTCCAAACATTTGAACTTTCTATGTTTTTATTGTTATGATGCTCAATCTTGGTTTATCATCAGACACACATTCTATCAAAGAAGCATAAGTATTCAACAAGCTTAGCAAATATGCCTTACTACAAACTTTTGAGTAGGTGACGGTTATTAGCATCTAATGACTAACCTGACAGCCTTCCTCTCTGTTATCTTGAGCACTGTCAGCCCAGTGCTCACCTTGCCTGACCTTACCCATCTTGCTCATTGATACCTTATTTTCAGAACAAAACACCACTTTCCCTTTGGGGAAGCTCATAGAAATTATTTATGTGTGATATCAAAATTTATATCTCTATCCAATTCATATCCTACCTTTATACACTGTGATAATTGTTGGGTACACTTGGGGAGAATTTGCTATTCTTCCAACACAGAAACTGAATCCAGTTAAGCAAATTGCTCTGGTATTTTTAGTTTTAGTTCCTCGTCATTGCAGGAATACACACCCCCATTAAAAAAAAAGTAAAGAAACTCTAGATGTAAACTGTTTAATTATATAGTCTACAAAATGTATAAAACAAAATGAAATTAATGTATATTATTACTAAGGATTGGAACAATAGCACAGCGGGTAGGGCATTTGCCTTGCATGTGGCTGATCTGGGTTCAATTCCTCCATCCCTCTCAGAGACCCTGGCAAGCTACCGAGAGTATCCTGCCCGCATGGCAGAGCCTGGCAAGCCACCCATAGCATATTTGATATGCCAAAATCAGCAACAACAAGTCTCACAATGGAGACACTAACTCGTGCCTGCTCAAGCAAATCGATGAACCATGGGATGACAGTGCTACAGTGCTACAGTGCTATGGTTAATTTATATCTCTATATCTTTGTAATGGGGAAAAAGAATTTCTATTTTTATGAAGGTATGGATCTCTCAATATGTGGTCTAATATGGAGAATATTCCATGTTCTAGAGAATGTTTCATGTATGCTAGAGAAGAATGTGAATTCAATTTAGGGGATGTGTAGAGCCTTGTACAGGTATACTAATTCTAGAAGACTTTATTTTTTGTTCATTGTGTGCTCATGGAGACCTTAAAAGGGATTAAAATATGATATGGTGATAGATCTACTAGAAAATGAAAACAGTTTGGACCAGAGCAATAGTATAGCAGGCAGGGCACTTGTCTTGCACACAACAGGCCTGCCTTTGATCCTTGGCACTACATATGGTCTCCTGAGCCCCACTAGGAATAATCTCTGAGCACAGAGCCAGGAGTTAAGTCCTGGGCACTGCCAGTTGTGGCCAAAAAATTTCAACAAAGAAAAAAGAAATAAAGAAAGGAAAGAAGAAAGAAAAGGAAAGAAAAAAGAAAAAGAAAGAAAGATAGATAATAAGTGTTGGATTGCATTGGTTTGTCCTTTCTACCCCCACTAGGGAGTTTAGGCTTATTGAGTACCTCCTATGACAATTCTCCGAAGCACAACCAATTCCATCAGTACTTCCAATCCTCCGTGTTTTTCTTTGTTCTTTCCTTTGTGCTCTTTTCCCCCATCTGTTAATCAGTTTTATCCCCAAATCAGACCCTGTGACTTGTAAATTCAAATTTTTCTGAGGGCTTTGGATTTTGTGGAAATAAGTGAAATATTGATTTTTTCTCTTTCTTTTATGTCCTTTGCATAGTTTATTTTAAAGCAATGTCTTTTTTGTATAGACACAGGAAGACAGTTTATGCTATGCTTCTGTAACTCGGAAGTTAATTCACTCCAAATAATATTTACTCCTGGGCATCTATCATATTTACTTGACTTAAGCCACAGCTGCTCTTACCTTCTAACACCCCCAAAAGGAGAGTCCCTGTGAAAGACTTGGATGGACCTGGGGAAGCCAAAACTACTGGCATTGAAAAGGGATAGGCTAAGTCCCATAAGAAGTATAAAATAAATTAATTGCATGGTCACCGGAACAGACTCTATCATGACCCAAACTCTGTCATGAAGTAACTGAATAAGGACCCTGCTGGGGGTAGGAAAGACTAATCTCACCTGAGATAGTCTGTGATATACAGCGAGATGTCCCCAGGAAAAGCCACCTTTGAAACTTAATATATCTCTTACTGTGTCCACACAAAATGACTAGAAATATTATTAAGAAGTAAATTTAAGATGGCTGTCTAAATGGGTATTGGCTAAAGATAGGGGAAAGCAATACCTCCTTAGATGGAATTCTGTTCTTAGGCGGATTTACTAACAGGAATCTAGAGTTCTGAACACTTAAGATGAGATCTTTTCCTTGCATATCTCGTAGAACTTCCCCTGAAGGAAGGTCTTTACATTTATTCATTGTTTATGATAATGTTCAACTACTCTTATGTGTAATTGCTACCCTCAACCCTTCACAATTTCCCTCTAACACTGTGAGACTAGAATAAATTGCCACTGATTACCAACCAGCCTGGTGGCCCACACTCCTTCCTTCATTCATCTATCACTATTGGCCAGCTACTGGGGGGATAGTGATTGGCCTCAAGGGTCACGGTGGGCAGGCCAGTGACCACCCACCCAGGAACAGTGGAAAGAAAGAAAGAAAAAATAAGGAAAGAAAGAAAGAAAGAAAGAAAGAAAGAAAGAAAGAAAGAAAGAAAGAAAGAAAGAAAGAAAGAAAGAAAGAAAGAAAGAAAGAAAGAAAGAAAGAAAGAAAGAGAAAGGAGGAAGGGAAGGCGGGCTGGAGGGAGGGAGGAAGGGAGAAAGGAAGGAAAGAAGGGAGGAAGGAAGGAAGAAAGGAAGGAAGGGAGGAAGAGAGGAAGGAAGGAAGGAAAGAAGGAAGGAAGGAAGGAAGGAAGGAAGGAAGGAAGGAAGGAAGGAAGGAAGGAAGGAAGGAAGGAAGGAAGGAAAGAAGGAAGGAAAGGAGGATGGGAGGAAGGGAGTAAGGGAGGAAGGATGGAAAGAAGGGAAGAAAAGAAAGGAAGGAAGGAATAAAAGAAAGAAAGAAGGAAACAAGGAAAGAAAAGAAATGAAGGAAGGAATGAAGGAAAGGAAGAAGGAAAGAAAAGGAAGGAAGGAAGGAAGGAAGGAGGAAGGAAGAAAGGAAGGAGGAAAGAAGGAAGGAAGGAAGGAGGAAGGATGGAGGAAGGAAGGAAGGAAGGAAGGAGGAAGGATGGAGGAAAGAAGGAAGGAAGGAGGAAGGAAGGAAGGAAGGAAGGAAGGAAGGAAGGAAGGAAGGAAGGAAGGAAGGAAGGAAGGAAGGAAGGAAGGAAGAAATTTAAAGTAATTTGGGTCAGAGAGAGTACAGAGGTTAAGGCGTTTGCCTTGAATGCAGCCAATACCAGTCTGATACCTGGCAATGCCTATAGTTCCCTGAGCACATGCAGGAATGACGCCGGTGCATACCGGAACACTGCTAGCTGTGGCCTCAAAACAAAAGCAAATTAAAAAGATGAAAGCAAATGGATTCTTGGACACAGTAGTTTTCTTAGCTAATGTTACACTTTGAACGAGATGGTGATAGTATCTTTTAAGAGCTTCGTTAACCCAGAAATATTTTATTGACCTTCAACTTAATTGTATGGACTTCTGTACTTAATGAACTTCTGCATGCTTATTAATTCAATATTCTTCTATAAGGATGCATAGAAGCATGTGTAAGAATGAATATAAGTATTTAAAAGGGAAAGGTGCTCTTTCCTAGTGATCTTTTTTAAAAATCAGTTTTCTATAGTGCTTTCCCATCATATGAAGACTCCCTTATCTGGTGGATGCAAGATTTAATACTACATCACTTGTGACTAGTAATGTACATAGCTGGTAAAGATAGTCGTTCTCACTTCTTGGTGTTTCAAATTCACATGATCCATTTCCCAACAGTGTAAGTAGATAACAATAGAAATATTTTTCTTTTGGACAGATGTTTATATGTTACTTCTGCTTCCCATACATAGATACTATTACATTTTTACTAGCAAACAATCTTCCCACATGAAATCAGTCATAAAACTCCCAGATTTGTGAACATTTAGAGAAATCCCTCTATAATGTAACACATAATCTCATTTCTAACCCAGTCCTCCTCAGGAAGTCAGCTCTACTCTTCACCAAAGACGAAGATGAAGTTTAGCGTAATCTATGACACCCATAGATGTAATGTCCCACCATCTCCTGAACCCCCTCCTCCCAGAGTCCTATTTAGGGACTTTGGTGGTCTGCCCACTCATTGTCCATGTCCCTGTCAATGGGACAGTATTTCTCTGTCTGTCTGTCTGCCTGTCTGACTCTATCCCATGCTCAGATATCACCTTCTTCTGAAGCTCTACTCTTCAAAGTGAAAATGCCAAGCATTGTCCCTAATTTACTAATCTATTATAATCTGCTCTATTTTTGCTGCAAGACATCATATATTAAAGTAATTAATGCCTTTAAGACTTTAGGGATACAAAACTGGACCATAATCACTTTGGACCAAATGCACTCTAAGGGTATTGTTAGTCCATTGTTTTCTAATGCTGTTGTCAAGGACTGAGACAATGGAATCTAACTACACGCTTACCTACACCATACCTTTCTTCTGCACCCTCCCCTGCAGGTAGACCTTGCCTTCTAACCCATGCTTTCCATTGCTTTGCTTCTCTTAGACATGATCTTCTTTTATCCATACTCATTCATCCTGTGGTTATGTGGCAATTCCTTTTTGTTTGTTTGTTTGTTTGGCTGCTTGGTTTTGAGCACCACCATTCAGTGGTGCTCAGGGCTTACTCCTGGCTCTAAACTCAAGGAAATTTCTTGATCCTTATATCCCTGGTACTATTTCTCTGACTCTACAGTTCATTTCTCCAGATGATAATTCGTGTCCCCAGATGACAGGAAACCTGTTTCAGGTTTTTGTTATTTCTATAATATTGCTATGAGTGTTCTTATTTATATCTGTTGGAGCACAATAGAAACATTTGTACACACCGAAGGACAAAATTAAATGAAGTAAATGAAGACCAGTCGAGAGAAGGAAAAAGGCCATTTGAGAGCTGCCTGTAGAAAGGATCTGTCACCGTTGTTGCATTTGGCAGTGTTCTCACTCAAGGATAATGAGAATCCCAGGAAAGCTCTGTGCTGGAAAAAGAAAGGATCCAGGTATTTGGATGCAGGTATCAGATCCAGGTGTCACAGCTGACCTGGGGAAACTGCAGCAGCTAACTATAAGAAGGGATAGCTTCCAATCATATTATATATGGTTGGAGGGATGCAGGTAGCTCTCTGGGAACTGCAGAGATGGAAGACAGAGAAAAAAAATAAGGAAGCTGTTGGTGACTACTGAAGCGCTCTCCACTGGGCCCAGTGGTTACAGGGGAGTGTTGGGGTCTCCTCCTGGCCTCTGTCCAGCACGTTCCCTCGTCCAGCAAGGGGCCGCCACTCCGAGTTCTGAGGACAGGGCCAAGCTTCCCTCCGAGGGGAGGGGTCCGAGGAAAAGAGCAAATCTTGCCACTGCCTCCTCCAAGGAAAGAGAAATAAGCACATGGGCACGGTGGGGGTCCTGTAAAGCAGATCCACTTTATTGGGAGACAACAGGGATTTCTATAGGTTGAGGAGGGTGGTGGGAGAGTGCAACTGGTCACGTACACAGGGTGATCAGAACAAACATGTTTTCTATAAATAGGGTCACACCTTCACCGCACATTTGCCAGAAACATCCTGTCCCCAGGTAACATTGAACTGTGATATGTATTGCAAAAGGCTTCCCTACAAAGCAGACAATATTTTGTAGACAATACATATCATTGGTTTCTGAGAAATGGACTAGTTCTTGAGAAACTGATGATATATATTGTTTAAATGTCCAGACTCCTTACGGAGAGTTGTTTCAGGAAGATTTGAATTTTGTATTTCTTTCATTGAAGTCTGTCACTCCTAGAACCATGCCCAGAACAGGACCACATTATAGGTCTTCACGAATACCTGTACCATTAGTTTTCTGATGCTTGTTTGTCAGTTTTGGTCATTTCTTTGTTACCTTAGAAAGAAGGACACCTCTCTTACATCGGACTTCCCCTACCTCCACCAATTGTGCACCAGATAAAGACATGACATCAACCCAGTAGCACAGTTTCACAGTTAGGGGTCTCCCCCTATTTCCTGAAACAAGTTCTTCTCTTCTGTGACCTCAACTTCCTTTGATGCCATGTGAATGTGACAGCTGGCAAGTAGGCCCTGTGATAATTCTTCGGCAGGGACTATCACCTCACCTTGACCTTCTAGAGGCATCTGCATACAGGCCCAGGCCTGGCAGGAAGTACTCATCTTTCTTGAGTCCTTCATGGGAACTGCCTCCCCCCAACCCTCCTACACAAACACAACCAGATACCAGAGTTTCCTTGGAAGTGTCCTGGATGTGGGTGTCGGGGGGCCGCTTCTCCTGGCCCTGCTCCAATCCCTTCTGCAATGGGCTTCATGAACACACTCATCCACTTTGCGTGATGACAGCAGGGAGTGGGGGGGGGGGGGTGAGGCTGCTGACTCTGTGTCCTGGGGCAGGAAGAAGGGCAGGGAGGTACTAGGAATCCCATGCAGGATGGATCTTCTGCCATGTCTGCAGTTCAGTCTCAGCAGGGAGCTGATTTAGGCAGCAAACCCTAAGGACAGCTCATTACGACAGCCACTGTACTTGGAAGCGGGTCTTTCCATGTCCCACAGAGTGTGGCCCCACCTATACAGGAGATGTGAGGTTTGGGAATATTTCTCTGGTCTCTTCATCTTATTGATGACAGTGTGTTTATGTCTGACTGAGTATAGCCGAGCAAGCAAAGTTTTTCTGTATCTCACAGCTCTTACTAATGGACTGAGTGCTTTTTTTACCATACTGATATTTGTGATGAGATTCTACTGAAAGAGACTGTGCTGATGAGATAATGAATATTATCATGAGGCAAATAGGTTTTAGAAACAAACTAGAATATTTAAGACCTAAATAGACATACGTTGTTTTTAGTAATATGTATCATGTGGATAAAGTCACTGACAACAAAACATTTTAGAAGACCTAAATTAGGATTAGAAAAAGATGAAATCAATCCATTAAATGATGTTCCCTGGGACCTTTTTATAACTAATAGTAGTCAAAGACCTCAAATGTTTCCTAGAGGGAATTAATTCATTATTAATTCTAAATCTATCTAAATCAACATGAACTGTCTTTTCTTTAAAGGGTTAGTTGCAGGAAGGAGGGAGAGAGTACGAAAGGGCCAGAGCACATGCTTAATATGCAAAAGCCCTGGATTTAATCCCCAGCAACACATGTTACCCCTGCACAACCAGAAGTATCCCTAAGTGCCAGATAATGTGTACCTCCCCAAGATTTTTAGAAATGAATGTCTAATTGCTATTCTGCTTAGATACTTGTGACTCGCTTCTTGTAAAAGGAGAAGATACATCGATGAGCCTTTGAATCCAATTAGTTGTATTTATTAGAAACAGTGCATCTTAGGTTTACAGAATCAGATTTTAGCAGCAGAAATAGAGACTAGCGAAGCTGCAGGAGGAAGAAATGGAATTAACACTGCATTTCATCAGCAAATTGGAAGAAGGCAGAGCTTTAAAATTGATGAATTTGCTTGGCACATACTTTTGTGGGGCATGGGCAAGGTACATGCTGGTGTTTCCCAGTTGAAGGCAGGATCTCTGGGATGAGGCAGTGAGGCCGCATATCTGTAGCCTGAGAACTGGCTCCATGTCACCCCATGATGGGATCATCAGACATGACAGGCAGAGATACACACAGACACAGAGTCTTACCAGCAGGACAGTTCCTGCAGACCCTGCCCAGAGACTGGTATCCACCATGCAGCAGTGCCTGAGCCGGGCGCCTAGCAGCAGCATTGCTTCTGGCAGCAGCACTTCTGCTGGCAGCAGCCCTTGCCGCAGCCGCAGCCCTTCCCGCAGCCGCAGCCACAGCCGCAGCCACCACAGCAGCAGCAACACGGCTGGCAGCAGCAGGTGCGGCGGTAGCAGCAGACCACGGGTTGGCTGCAGCAGCCCCCACAGCAGCCACAGCAGCAGGGGCAGCAGCCGGAGCAGCAGCCCACGCGGTAGCATCTGCAGACGGTGCAGCTGCCACAGCCGCCACAGCCACAGCCACCACAGCCACCACAGCCACAGCCACCACAGCCACCACAGCCACAGCCACCGCAGCCACCACAGCCACCGCAGCCACAGCCACCACAGCCACCGCAGCCGCCGCAGCCGCCGCAACCACCGCAGCCACCACAGCCACCACCACAGCCACAGCACCCCATGGTGTCAGTTGAGAGGAGTCAGGAGAAGTGAGGAGGTTGGTTCAGGAGGTGAGGGAGGACGATGTCCTTCTGCTGGGAGAAGCCCTTATATACCGACTGTGAGGTCAGAGGCAGGAAGGCACGAGACCATTTCCTTGTTGCTCTTGGCTCCAGTGTCCTGGGAGAATCTCATACATATTCATTACTCTCCTGCTGGGGAGTGTCGGTGGATGCAGGAGATGACTTGTGTGTTTTCCTCAGTCCAGTGTCCCGTCAATGCCACTGAGGTGCTTAGGACACGTGGAAGGGGGTGCCGTCCACAGTCATGTGCTCCCCAGGAAGACGCATGCAGCCCTATGTGTCTCCTCTGAACTGATGCTCCATGATCTCAGCCAACCTTCTCTTCAGGAGACAGCTCTTGTGTCCGGCCAGCGTGTGTCACCCAGGACTGGAGAAAGGAAAGCCTCTCGGGCTCAGACCCCAGGGCCACAGGCAGAAGGAACTCTGATAGCCCCGGGGAGTGGGTGCCCTGACTCCCTGTCACACCATTCACAGCAGATGGTCCCCCTCCATCTTCCAGTACATATCATGTGTAGAGTGACTGCTTAGAAAGCACCAGTCAAGCTTTTCAGTCGTTCCTCTATTTCCTGTGTAATTCTAATGACTTCAAAAGCAACCATATATTCAGCAACAAAAACTATTTATTCATAAAGAAACAACAGAAGGAAGTAAAGATTGGAGAGAGTGTTTATGGAAAACTGGGATTTTTTTTTTTAGTGAAAAAACTTCAAAGGTTTTTTTAACTTTTCAAACTTGGAAGGTTTAGAGCAATCTAAATAATCTTTAGAAGACTTGTGGGTTGGTTCCAAAAAAGTAAAAGTTTAATTCCCTTTTGTGAAAGAGGGGAGCCACATTGGGTCCCTGTGTCTTAATTCACAAAAGTTTGTGCACTTTCTGTTCAACCTCTTGACTCATAAATCAGATTCTAAGCATTTTCTTTTCCACCTTTGATATAGATATGTCTCGGAAGAAATCACTGACCAATCCTTAGATACGTCCTACATTAGGTGCCCTTTATTTGGTTCTTAATGTTATTAGTAGGTATTATTTATGAAGGTATTATGTGTTGAAAATATAAACTAGGGTATCTTCTCAAAGTCCTGATCTAGATTCTATTCTTTGACTCTGTAATGTCTACAAAGTTTTCTAGATGACAAGCACAAAACTTAACTGTTAAGTAGATAAAGGCAGACTACAGCTACTTTACAGATACTGTTTTGTGTCTTGGTGCTAAAAATAGAAAACAAAGCCAACTGTTGGGCTGAGGAGACAGTTCTAGTCGTAGCGTATAGGCTTATCATGCATGAAACCCTGGGTTCAAAAAACCCTAACACTACAAAAGAAAACTGAAATAAGATTAAAATTTAAAAAGCTGAATGTTTTTAAACAGACCAGAATGATGACTGGTGATAAATTGGTACTACTAGTGAGGTTAAAGAGAGTATTCAATAGATGAAATTCTAGGTTCTTGGTTATGTTAGTTGAGGCCTTCATTTCCCTTGATGGCTCTGTGAAAGGATTGCTTTGATACACAAAGTTATTTTTGATAGATGCAGGTATGCCTTTGCACCATTAATATACAACAGCTTTAATCAACTGTGGATCAAAAGAAAGAGATCTTAGGTTACCCAGGCTGTGTCTTGAATGATGAAGGTTTATGAGTTCTAAAAGGGTGGATCTGAGACTTAAAAGACATTGCTTATGGCCATGATAGTTGGACTGATAATAAAAATGTGGTCAATTGAGTTTTAATAGGGCTGTTAAAGTGTTGTGTTCTTTTGACTATGTTATGATAGAGGACAGTAGGCACAGTACACAATGTTGCAGAGCTAGTCAAACAGCACAGACTTGTCAGAGCACATGACAGAGCATTCCTCTGTCGTTATGGAATGCAGGAATTTCCCAAAAGCAATTTGGCCACCAAAGAGCCAGCACCCCATGTACAACAGAAAGCATGAGTCCAGCAGGGACAAAGACAGACCATAACTAAAACATACTTGCTTTGCAAGACAGGGACAATTGTATGAAACACAAGGATCAGCTCTCAAACAGACCCTGGAGCATTGAAAGGGCCCACGGGCTGTGCAGACAGGTTTTTCTGAATCATGTGATGAACAGATAGGACTTTGGAGGCCTTACTAATATAATTTACAGTCAAGATGTTATTCATTCACAGTATTATTTGGCTAGTGATGCAATGATTGCATAGGCCAAATGTGTACTACAGAATAAAAAATAGCCTCTTTCAATCTGCAAAATATTTTTGCATGGAATTTTTTATTCCTTTGAAAAATTCCCTGGAGATTTTGGATCTGATTTGGAGTCTTTGCTGAGGTCCAGCAGGTGTGAACCTCAATCCTTGGGGTTTCTTGAGTCCTTTGGACCCGGACAGCTAGTGAATCTCCCTAGGGGGAGGCCTATAATACTCAAGATAAAATGCCTGAGTTGTGTATGTGTGTATGTACGCAGGGTAATCCCTTTCTTCTACAGTAATGGAAGCTACGATGAGGTGTGAAGTTACTTTCTCATATTTACTGTGAACTTTATTACGTGGCCATCAAGATAAAAATGTGGTTATTTTATTCCTGGTATGATGAAATTAGAACATAAATTATGATTTAAAACTTTAACATGAACTTTCTCAATTATAGGACATTCTGTTAAAAGTGGAACAGAGGACTCCTGAGAAAGAAGGATGAGTAGCCAGATAAAAGAGTTTTTTAGAGCATTTTCTGCTTGGTCTAGTACTGCAATGCTCATTTCCCATCGTGATAAGTAGATGGAAATTTATGGAATGTAGGTGGTCAAAATGAAACCTAATATGAAACCTGAACTTGGGGTGACAATGATGTGCCCACGTAGATCAGAGACACCAGTTGTAACTGTTGATGCACCCTGGTAAGGGATGTGGGTGGTGGGGAAGACAATGAATGTTGGGACACCAGGAAATGTCGGTAATATTTGCATTTTCAGTTCAGTTTTGATGCAAAACCCAAACCAGTCCAAAATAGCAAGTTTACCTTTAAGCAATAGACATGATTTAACCCCAGCTGGCTTTCCTGGGAAAGCTGGGGAAGATTCCTGCAAAAGAAGAGCCAGAGCTGTCTCTTGGAGGAAACTATTCATTGGGGAATCGGAACAACACAGCCTTCAACACAGCTGGGCCCTTTCTAGGTATCTCTCCCATATTTGGAGTAAAGGACAATAGAAAATCCAAAATGAAGGCGTAATCTGTCAACTGAGAGCTCAGCCATGTGATAAAAAGGTAAAAGCAAAGACATTGCTTCTCCCTAGGAATTCCCCCTTCTAAGGCATCAGCAGCAAAGATGCAGACAAAGGGCGATCCCCTGAACTCAAGAGAAAGCCTTGGCTGAGTGCTGAGGGAGCCTGATTTTTAGAAAGCAGAAGAGTTTGAGTAGAGGGGACTTGGGGCAGGGATGTATAAAGTTGCCCCTGAAAATTACTTGAGTAGGGCTGGAGAGATAGTACAGCAGGGAGAGTACTTGCCTTGCACGGGACAACCTAGGCTCAATCACTAGCATCCCATCTGGATGCCTGAGTTTCTCCTCTGCAAGTGATCACTGAGAGTAGGGCCAAGAGTTAACCCCAGCACAGCTAGGGATGGCCCCAAAGGAAAAACAAACCCAAACCCTTCTAGAATGAAAACATGATTAAATATCTTAGAGACCTGTTTTTATTAGAAACCTACCTTGAGGACAAAGGAAAAAAACAAACATTTCTATGGGGTCAGGATGTTCCTTGAGGAAATACACTTAGAGTCATGTAAATTTCCCCGGAAAACGGATGAAAGTACAACAGGAAGTGGCCACATGCCCAAAGTGTGACCCCAAGGAAGATATATAAAGAGCCTCCCTCAGAGGGAATCACACAGACCTCCCTCACCTCCTGAACCAACCTCCTCACCTCCACTGACTCCTCTCAACTGACACCATGGGGTGCTGTGGCTGCAGAGGTCCCACCTATGTCTGCTGCACTAGCTGTGGTGGCTGCGGTGGCTGTGGTGGCTGTGGTGGCTGCGGTGGCTGCGGTGGCTGCGGTGGCTGTGGTGGCTGTGGTGGCTGTGGCTGTGGTGGCTGTGGCTGTGGCGGCTGTAGCAACTGCACCGTCTGCAGATGCTACCGCGTGGGCTGCTGCTCTGGCTGCTGCCCCTGCTGCTGTGGCTGCTGTGGGGGCTGCTGCAGCCAACCCGTGGTCTGCTGCTACCGCCGCAGCTGCTGCTGCAGACCCTGTTGCTGCAGCTGTGGCTGTGGCGGCTGCGGCTGCGGCTGCGGGAAGGGCTGTGGCTGCGGCAAGGGCTGCTGCCAGCAGAAGTGCTGCTGCCAGAAGCAATGCTGCTGCTAGGCGCTGGGCGCAGGAGCTGCTGCTGGGCGGGCACCAGCTTCCGGGCAGGTGCTGCAGGGACTGTCCTGCTGGTAAGACTCTCTATGTGTGTGTGGTGTGTGTGTCTCTGCCTGTCCTGTCTGATGAGCCCATCATGGGGTGACGTGGAGCCAGTTCCCAGACTGCAGAGACGCAGCCTCACCTCCTCGTCCCGGAGATCCTGCCTTCCACTGAGAAACACCAGCATGAATCTTGCCCTGCCCCACCGAAGTATCTGCCAAGCCAAGTCATCACTTTTAAAGTTCAGCCTTCTTCCAATTTGCTGATGAAACATAGTGTTTATTCCATATTTCCCCCTCCGTCACCTTAAAAATCTCTCTGCTACCAATCTCTGATTCTGTAAATCTAATAAACCACATCAAAGATTGTCAAAGCCTTTGGTCTTTTTTTTTTATGTAGATGTCTCAAACCAATGTTGTCATCTAAATCTTAGAATAAGACCAGATATTTCTTATTTATTTATTTATTGAATCACCGTGAGATACAGTTACAAAGATTTCGTGTTTGAGTTTCAGTCTTTCAATAATTGAACACCATGCCTCCACCAGTGCACATTTTCCATCACCAATGTCCCCAGAATTCCACCCCTGCCTCCGCCATTCCACCCCTGCCCCTACCTCTATGGCAGACAAATTCCCCCATACTCTCTCTCTCTACTTTTGGAGACCCAGGTCTTTCTTTGCAGTGGCCAATGAATCATTTCCGTCTTGCATATTTTTAAGGACAGTAAAAATTTGGAGTCTTCAACTCTCCTCCAATATCAGTCAGAAAAGATTCTCAAACTTTTAATTCCACACTCATTTCAATCCTTTCTATTGCCAGAACAATTTTTTGCATCAGTGACTTTGTCTGCTATCACTTTTGTCACTTGTTATCCCGTTGATCTGCTTGAGCTGGCGCCAGCAATGTCTCCATTCGTCCCTGTTTTGTGCTAGTGTAGCCCAAAGGCTCTCCAAGAGAGACCTGGGCCCTAAGAAAACAGGATGAGAATGCCATTTGGGTGTCCCAAGGTGAGTATTATGTTTCACTCAAGTGGGAGAAGGAATCCGGAGTTCCGACCTCCATCAAGGATCAAGAATCAGGGCTGTCTCATTCGTCCAGGTGTTAAAACTCGCATGGGCTGGACACATAATTCGATTTAGAGATGACCGCTAGACTAGAGCTGTTATTGACTGGGTTCAATGAGGCATCAAAAGACCCCATGGCTGCCCACCTACGAAATAGTCAGACTTCTTCGTCTAAACCCTGAATGAATGGTTTGAGGCTCTTCCTGTTCCTGGAGGGAGCAGATACCATTGGGCTACACCAGCACATGACAGGGACGAATGGAGACGTTACTGGCACCTGCTCGAGCAAATCGAAGATCAATGGGATGACAAGTGATACAAATGACTTTGTCTGCTGCAGTTCAGCACAGAAGCAATGTGAATCTACTTCAGTTTGGCTTGGTGGTTTGTTCCATTAGCAGTTCAAAATCTATTTACAGTTTCACAAAGACTGTCTCTAGTGCTAGTTAACTTTCTCTTTGGCAGATTCTGTTCACAAATGCCACTGTTGCCTTCAGTAAGAGCTGTGAGTTACTAAAATGCTTTATCCATTTGACTATACTCTGCCTGCCCATGCCCAGGGGCTGTATGGTTGGCAGGTGTAAAATATATCCCCTTCTTTCTGAGGGTAACAGCACAATAGCAACCAACAAACATCAAAAATCGAACATGGCACACCTACTCCTCACCTACACACATTCATTTAGACCTACTGGGCACTGTTCTAGGAGCAAGAAACTTCAATGAGCAACATAAAACTCAAATCTTCATGAAACTAGTCTCCATGAAGAATCTAGATGATAGCTATCATCAACAAGAAAACTATCCAGCATGGTGGAGACAGAGAGACTGAATGCACAAAGAGGCCTTCGCAAGATCATAGTAAAAATCAACTCAAACCCCAGTGAGCAGCAGTCAGCTTGGAGCTGCATTCTGTTGTCTTGCTCCTAAGCATCTGCATTAATAAATTGATTAATAAATTAACTAGAATACATTTTATGCAAAGTGAATAGGTTCCATTGTTTTCTGTGCCCCTGAGGTCTGATTAAAAATAGAACATATTGAAATTTAATGCCCCATAACAAAAATAGAACCAAGTTGGAAATATCCATCAATTAGGGTGAATGTTCAGCATTGCAATTTTATTTTATTTTATTTTATTTTTAATTTATTTATTTTTTAATTAGTGAATCACCGTGAGGGTACAGTTACAGAATTATACATTTTTGTGCTCATGTTTCCCTCATACAAAGTTTGAGAAGCCATCCCTTCACCAGTGCCCATTCTCCACCACAAATAAACCCAGCATCCCTCCCAGCCCCCCAATCCCATATGCCCCCACCCCAACCTGCCACTGTGACAGGGTATTTCCTTTTGTTCTCTCTCTCTAATTAGGTGCTGTGGTTTGCAATAAAGGTGTTGAGTGGCCATTGTGTTCAGTCTCTAGTCTACAATCAGCACGTATCACCCTTCCCCCGCATGGCCTCCAACCACATTTTACTTGGTGTTCCCTTCTCTATCTGAGTTGCCTTCTCCCCAGAATGTGAGGCCAGCTTCCAAGTCATGGAGTCAACCTGCTGGTACTTATTTCTACTATTCTTGGGTGTTAGTCCCCTACTCTGTTTTCTATATTCCACAGATGAGTGCAATCTTCCTATGTCTGTCTCTCTCTTTCTGACTCATTTCACTTAGCATGATACTTTCCACAGCACTGCAATTTTAAATTGTGTAGTCCAAGTACAACAGCGGAAGAGGGTGACATCTAAACACAAAACAGAGAATAAAGAGGAAGTCACTGCCTGGTTACTGGAAGAGGAAATCTGGAAGATGGAGGAGGACAGTGAGTGCATAGAACTTCCGGGGCCTCGTAAGTGAGGACTCTGGGAAGAAGAATTTCAGCAAGGTCACGAGGTTTGGCATTTCATGGGTATCAGTACAGATGACTGTAAATTTCATCGTTGATGAAGGCTGAGGTTGATCTCCTGTAGAGGGTTGAGGGAGACATGTTATAACAGTATTTCTCTAAATTGCACATTAAGACTTAGCTTGGGAGGGACTGAGATTGGAGTGGTGCCAGCTGGTGGAAGCTCGTACTCAGTTTAAGTACATCCTCCTGAGCCCACGAACAGGAGTGCAGGAGATGAGCTGGTTGGGGCTGGAAAGCTCGACTGGGTTTGCTGGTAAATTCAGCACAGGGTGAGTGCATTCAGGAGCTAGCAAGGTAGTGCCCATGACTTTTTGGCTTGTGTGGACTAGGAGTTGTTTGTTTTTAATGGAAATTAATCAGAAAGCGTGTGTTTATGGGAATTTTCTTTTTTGAGGGGGCGGGGAGCTGCTGGTGGGAAAATCAAGAGCTCAGATTCAAACTTGTGAAGCTTAAGTGGTCAGCTGTCTTCCCCCACTGTCACTGTGTCCCTATACAATCCTGGTGGATAGGAAAGTTTCCTTGTCAAAGTTAAAACTGTGTCTGTGTTGCATGTGGGACTAGAGTTATGCATGATTAAATATTAAGCTTAAAATGATAATAACTTCATATGCATAATAGTTTTTAGTATTTTTTTCGTGTGAATACACTGGACATAGCACTATCTTTATCAAAGAGACAAGAATAGATTGACAATGGAGAAATTTGGAGGCCATAACTTTAATTGACTAGTCAACTTTAAGATCATCAGTAATAGGTGAAGAGGTAATACACAGTTCTCAATGCCATATACTGAGACAAGTGAATCACCTGGATAATATTAATGCAAAAGTTTTTAACCTGAATCTTATAAAAGAACAATCAGAAAAGTTTATTTTTAGGTTATTTTATGAAATAACTTGACTGGACAACAAAACATTACTTTTAATATTTTAATATTACTATATTATTATAGTTATATATAACTATATATTATACATTACTATATAATTTTAATATTACTATAATATTTAAGGAATACTTTATAGTAATATTAAAATACATCTTTGAATCTACAACAAAAAACTTATCTAAAATACAGGTGCAAATTTCAAGATATTCTGGGAATAATTAAGTAAAAAAAGGAAGACAGTGTTTAACACATAATACTGGTATTAAGTTCCAGGCTGTGATAATTGTGTTTTAATTCTGTAGAAGAATATGCCTTTAGGGAAATACATGTTAATATTCTTAGCAGAAAAGTCATTTCTGCAATTGCTCTCAGTGAGATGGAGATAAAACCAAATGAGGCAGAGATAAAATTAAAATTAAATATATGGCCTAAGGCTGGACAGATAGGACAGTGAGTCAGGCACTTGTCTTGCTCACTGCTGAACAGGATTCAATCCCTGGCATCACAGGTGCTCCCCTGAGTAAAGTCAGGAGCAATCCCTGAGCACTGAGCCAGAAGGTAAGCCCTGAGCACAGCCATATACGGTTAAAACACAAATAAACAAGAGAGTATGGCCAAATGTTAACCACCTGTGAACACAAGTAACAAGTATGTATGATCTTATTAGATCATTGCGATTTTCCAATAATAAAAATAAATGAAAAGAGAAATGTAGGGAACCAATAGGAGAAAATACAATGAAATAGTAAAATTGGCCATTAGAGTCAGTACTCATGATCTCCTTTTCCATTCCATTTTACATATTTTAATTGTTTATCATGAAGTAACATTAGGTACTTAGTAAAAAATCTAAGGCTTTTTTTGTTTTTGTTTTTTTTTTTTTGCTTTTTGGGTCACACCCAGAGATGGTCAGTGGTTACTCCTGGCTCTGCACTCAGGAATTACTCCAGGCGGTGAGTGGGAGACCATATGGGATGCCGCGGATGGAACCTGGGTCAGTCGCATGCAAGGCAAACGCCCTACCTGCTGTATTATCACTCCAGCCCCCAAATTCCAAGCTTTAAAGATGAAAACATATCATTCTTATTTCCCCCAATCTCTCACTCAGTTTTCATGTCATGTAGAAGTTTTCAAACCTATTTGATCTTTCAGAAAAACAAGAAACATAAAAAGCCTTCAACCCTCTCCTGGAAATCTACTTTCAAGAATGAACAACTAGAAATTGTCTCCCAGGGTCTGAGAGAGTTCAACAGGTAGGGCACTTGCATTGCATTAGGCCAACTCAGGTTTGATCTCCAACATCCCAAATAGTCCTCTGAATCTCTCCAGGAGTAATTCCTGAGCTCAGAGCCAAGAGTAAGCTCAGAGCACTGCCAGGAATGGCCCCTCAAACAAAGAAACAAAATAAATGGACTGCTATTTTATATTTTTTTATTCACTTATTTTAATCAAATATTTTCTTGATTTGTCATTCATTTATAATACTACATGTTTTGGGGAGTACATCTGAGTATGTGCGTATTCCACATACACACACACATACACACAGACACAGACAGACTAGACAGACAGACAGACAGACACACACACACACACACACACACACACACACACACACACACACACACACATACACCAACCACTGTAAAAAATCTCCCAGGGCAGCCGGGGGAAGAGCTCCGGTGGCTCTCCCCATAGGCACCCAGGTTTGGCGGACGGTCCCAGGCCATTCGCCCAGCCAGGGGCGGCCCAGGCCATGCGGCAGATGGAAGAGGAAATGAGGGCCAGGCTGGTTGATTGATCAGTTGCCATTTATTCCATTCTCTCCACGCTCCTGTTCCAGTCTCTCTGAGCCCCTCGTTCTTCTCACACTGCCCTCATTCCCATCTCCTCCTGTCTCTCCCGCTCATCTCTCCACGCTCCATCTCACAGCCTGGGCTCTCTCTCTTCCCTCTGGGTTCAGACTCTGACTGCTTCTTCTCCCAAGGACTCCCTGACTTCCCTTTTCTGCCTCTCCCCACTCATCTCTCTACCCCTTGCCCTCTGGGCCCAGCTACGCCCAGTCTGGTAGCAAAATCAACATAAGAAAGTTCTTCCTGACTGCCCATCAGGCTCAGGGGCTGGTGGAAACACCACCTGGGGTATTCCTCTCCTCCTAGCATTTTAATTAACATCTTAATATTAGTTCTTTTTATATGGGCACAGTAAGAGATACATTGAGGCTTGTAGGGCAGTTCTCCTGGGAACATCTTGTCACAGACTCAGGCTACAGTTCTCAGGCCAGATTAATCATTCCTAAACCTAGCAGGGTCCAAATCTGGTTATTGCTTTTTGGATCATGACAGCATTTGTCCACAACTAAGGTCTTAACTTATAGTTAAGCAATAGGCGCTTTGGCCAGGCCCATCTCAATGCCAGGATAGCACATAACTCACCCCTTGCCCTGGGTCCATCTCGTCCCTTGTCAGGACCCTGCCTTTGGGAGTTCTAGGAAGTAAGGGCAGCTGAGGCTTAGGTCAAGAGAACAGATGCCCAGGAGGAAAATATCATTTATAGTCAAATGACTCCCAGGTTACAAAAGCATAGCATTCGCTACTGTCTTCCTGTGCCCATACAAAAAAGAACATTGCTCTGAATAAACTGTGCAAAGGACTTAAGGAGAAGAGGAAAACAATATTTACAAGTCAATAGAACACAAAGAAGGAAGTTACAAATAAACACAGAAGAATGGGAACACTGAGATAGGAGTTACCTAAACAAACCTAAGCTACCTGTGGTAGTGTTATCCTACAATCCAATTTTTCATATCATCACTGTCATATAATTTTTCCTTCCACATGTTTTCTGGTAACCACTGGTTTAAAACTCTGACTTTGCCCTATTTCCTCCTTTGTAAATACAAATACTAACTTTCTGTTGGGGCTGGAAGGTATTACTTCTTAAGCCTTAATTGACCTTTCATTATAATTGCCCACCTTTCCTCTATAATAGTGTGGCTTCCCACTGAATATGACTGGTAGCTAATTCATCACTGATTCTTTGTTCCTAAGCCAGAAATAACATGTTTTTGAAATTCAAAGTTCACACAGAAAGTCAATTGGAGGATCTCACCTCTCATTGCACAGGATAAACAAAAATTCCTTACCTTCTAATATTTGAAGAAATACTGCTTTTTCATGTGAATTATAGTGTGTACAAAAAAATTCACTCAAAGTCCTTCTGAATTTGGACTAAGCTTCATTCTGTAAGACTTATACACATTTGGTGCTAGAGGCCTGTGCTCTCTAGTAGGAAAGAAGCATCCAATTCTAGTCATAATTTTCTAAGTATTATTTCATTGAATCATGGTATAACTATAAATATAACTGTAGTTTATATTTTATAAGCTATAAAATTCTAAATATCCATTGCAAATATGGGAGAGCCAAGATGTCCACAAACTGGTTCCAATGAACTATTGTCAAGACTTGATTCCAGACCACCTGAATACTATCAGCCTCCTTCTATTGCTGCATTTGCCCATTTTGTTGATTTTCCCCCCTCAACTGCTCGTATTAACCTAATGATAACCTCTCCCAAAGCAGGGCAAGAAGATATTTATGTGTACATTTATACTATTGATTATGATGACATATACATACCTCCAGGGACAATTACAAGCTGAATATGGGTTGAAGGAGGATGTTCATTTCAGAAGAGCAAATAACCTGGGTAGAAATCCTTGTTGCTATGAGTGGTGTCATTGCTAGTAGCAGGGAAGTGGGGGAGGCTTATAGAGTCACCACACCATATCCAATCCTCCACTTTTTACCCTTCCACAAGACTGACCATCGTACCTTGTTCCTCTATTAAGTGAAGTCAGGTAACCTCTTCTGGGGGGGAACCCCCTAAATCTTTGAAGGGTCCTGAGAGACAGCATAAGGCTTGCATGCTCTCTTGTCTTGCATGAAGCTAACCTCAATTGAGGTTAGTACCACATGGTGCTCTGAGCACCTCTATTACCATTAAGACTGGCATGCAATTTCTGGCAGATATTTCTCTGGACTTAGTTACTAAAATACTAAAATACAGAAATACAAAACTGTGTGGCTGCTAGTGCGGCCGCTTGACCTCATATCTCTTCATTCTCAGCAATGAAAAACAAATTATCAAATGCTTCCTTTTCAGCAGGTCCGACTTTAGGGGGGAGAAACTCCAAATAATAATAGTGAGGGTTTTTTTTTTTGAAATATCGAATGTAATCAAAGTAAAGTGATAGAAAAGTGAAATTTGTCAGTTATGCAGGCGGGGTGGGGGGCTGGGGAGGTGGAGGGTTGGGTATACTGTGATTCTTGGTGGTGGAATATGTGCACTGGTGAGGGATGGGTGTTTGAACATTGTATAACTGAGACTTAAACCTGAAAGCTTTGTAATTTTCCACATGGTGATTCAATAAAAGAATAACTTTAAAAAAAGACAAAAAAATACTAACATTCCATGTGATGTAGGCAGGTAGATTAGGGAAGGCCCTACCACCATGGCAATAAAATTCCTAGGAAGTAATAAAACCAATAGCCCCATTGCTATGTCTGAACTCAGGAGCCTGATAAGACTTTACCCGGTGCCAGAAGATGCAGAGAAGTCTGGACCAAAAGCCGAGGAAAGGAATTTCAAAGACTCCCAACTCCCTCACTCCCATCCTTGGCAACTATGCTAGCAATAGACTCTTACCTAGCTAGAAGCCACATATGGGGGAGCTTTGGAAAACACCTGTAAAAGCCGCCTTGAATGAAAGAAGAGTGTGCATACGCTGTCCAAGCCCATGTGCTGCTTGTGCCTCTGTGGCCAAGCACATATGGTACCCAAGTACATATGCCACCCGCATCTGCCCTCTTGAGATGTTTACTGGGGCTCTCTCCATCTTTTGTAGAAGTCCACATTCTCTCTTGGGCATGTTACTTTCTCTCCTTCCTCCCCTTCTTTCTAAACCTCCAAATAAAATTTGTTTTTACTTTATTGCTCATCTACTACTGAAATTCTTTTCTGTGAGGAGGGCCTGTAAGGCCTGGCCTTTATCAGTACCAGCCTCTTCAGCTAGCCTCCTGTGTGGTGAGATGGATCAGGAGAAAGTGGCCCTCTCTCTCCTCTGCACCTCAAATAAGTCACCCATGGGGACCCACCTACTTCACATCCATTAGTGCCCTGTCACTCTGTTCTCTTTCCAAAGGGTCCTCTGATCTCCCTTTCACTTACCTGCCTCCAACTGGAAGGAAAGGATTGAGTTGATTCTCTGAGTTGATATATCTGAAAGCAAGATGATTATCTTTCTCCTATTTAAACGTTCCAAATAAAACAATCTTTGAAAAAGTTGCTCCGGTGGCAGGTTTTCACATATTGCTAATATGTTCCATGACATTAAAAAACAAAAAAAGAAAAGAAAAGAAAACCACAAACTTGAAGCACTCCATGGCATCCTTTGTTAAATAAGTGGATAAATAAATAGGTGTTCTTCAAACCAAGGTCAGCCTGGCAGACTTCCATGACTTGAAATGGACAGAGAAGGTGCCAGAATGTCAGGACCATCAAGGGCTGAAGGCAGCAGCTCAGCCTCCTAGAGAGACCGGGCCGACCTCGCCCAGAGGGGCCTACAGGGCGCTCTTTGGGAGAAACACGGGGGAGGGGAGCACTGAACATGAGCTTCCGCTTCCTTCAGAGCCTGGCTGTCCAGGGCAGGAATCAATCTCCCTGCCCACCCACCCTGACGCCCAGGGCAACTGGCTCCATGCAGTGGTGCCGTCTGCAGGGACCCGGAACCCATCACGGGGACCTGAGGGTCAAAGTGCACTTGCACTATTGAGTTAGCAGCCAGAGTGACTCTACATGGCCCCAGAGACCACCAACACCTTTGCACTGGGCGTGACATGCCTAAATCATCCAGAGATGACATGTTCCATGTCTTACAGCTCCTGGAGGAGGAATGACCGTTTTCCACTGGAATCCACAGCTGGGACGGAGGTACCTTTCCTGTTTTATTGCTGGCCCTCCAATTTCCTGGTCTAATTCGGGTCCATTTTTATAAAGTTATGTATGTGTTGTGCTGCTTCCTTTACTTCAGAAAGAGATGCTATAAATTCTTTACATTGACAATCCTTCACTAGCTTCTAATCTGACTACAAGAAGTGCACAGACTTTTGGTCATTTCCCGAAAAATATAAAATTTCCTTCTGTTGTGACTATGACCAACCTGGGTTTTGGTGATTTCTCACAATTTGTGATTTCATCTGCCTGGAAAAAAAATGTCTTTTTGTTCAACCGCTTACCTAATGTTATGGTCTTGGTATTAAGGTTAATTTTTTCTCTCGACTTTTATCCTAATTGTTACCGTGTTGTTGACTTCTTTGTTCTTTTGCCACTTCCTTAAATCTTTCCAACTGGCTCTGGGCCCACATTCTTCTCTTTATGAATGTACACAGATTTAATAATAATCCCCAGAGTTTTCTTGATTGACATCTGACAGTTCCAACTGTATTACAGTGACTGCCAGAGAAGTTCTTTTGCTATTATAATTTTGTGGAGAAAAAAGGAAACAGGTTATAATTCATAAGGAACTGACCTGTTTCTAAGATCTCATTTTCTGAGTTGCAAGGTAAGTCAGAAACATGAGAGAGAGAGAGAGGGAGAGAGAGAAAGACAGAGAGAGACAGAGAGAGAGACAGAGAGAGAGACAGAGAGAGACAGAGAGAGACAGAGAAACAGAGAGAGACAGAGATAGAGAGAGACAGAGACAGAGATAGAGAGAGAGAGGGAGGGAGGGAGGGATGGAGGGAGGAAAAGTACCTGCCATAGAGCATAGAGGCAGGGGAGGGGGGTGAGGGAAGGGGAGAGGGGGCGGGGCAAGAAAACTGGAAACTGGGACACTGGGACATGTACACTGGTGAAGGGACAGGAACATTATATAACTGAAACTCAACCATGAACAACTTCGTAACTATGTGTCTCACTGATTCAATTAAAATAAATAAAAATTTAAAAAAATTTAAAAATCATAGGCATTACTAATGCACGTGTGCAGGGGAAAAATGTTTATTTAGCAATAGAAAAAAAAACCACATTTCCTTGTTCTTAACATCCCCAGGCTTTAGTTTGTTGTATTTTCTTTTTATTAGTCATAACATGAACACTCATGTGCACCAAGTCATTTCCATATTTGTGCACAGAAAAAATGCTGTATGTCTTTTGCATATGCCAGAGGAATCACATTGGCTCAGTCTCTTGGGCCTTATGTAAATTTAAATGCTATGCTATTTCTTAATTTTACACTGTGACAGTGCAGGAATTTATTCTATGGACACAGTGTTTCTTTGAAGTAAATGCAGTCTACCCTCATTTCAACCAAAAAAAGAGAAATGTAAAGACACTCTTAAAAATATGAGAAGTGAAAAAAAGAGAAATGCAAAAGCAAAAAGTGTGGATAGTAGTAAAAAGAGAAATGTAATACCACTTCGAAAAATGTAGTCTAAAGGGAATACTCAAGCAGTCTCTGTTTCACCTCTTTTTATGATTTAATTTCCTCCTTTCCTATACCCTTCGGATCTTCTCCCAGATACCATTGGCCAGAGGTCCTCCCATTGGTTACTTTCATGGGTTGCCATGGTATCTATAAACTGTCATACTTCTGATGTGTTTAAGTGTAATGATAATCATTTAATGGGCTCGAGTTCTCTCATCAGTCACTTAGGACTGACCTGTGCTTCCTTCTTCCCTTCGTAACAAAGAGAAAAACCTTGCAGGATGTCCTAAAACTCCAGGGAAGTGTTCCTCTGCCATCCATCTGGACTGGAGTCTGGCTTGGTACCTCCCTGCCAATCGGTCAGTTACCACTGCCTGCCCTTCTCCATCCTCTTAGGATCTTACATGTAGCATCCACTTTCTTTTTTAAAATTTTTTAAATTTAATTTTATTTTGTTTTTATAAAGTTGTTCACAATAATTAATTACATTTAATATTCAAACACCAATCCCACCACCATTCCACCATCTGACCACCACATTTTGAATGTTTCCACCTCAAATTCCAAACTGTGCCCCCCAAAGCAGAACTGAAACAATTTTGTATTGCTTGTTATGAATAATCTGCTAAAAATGGCCCAGTAAAGTTTCCTGAGAGGAAAGTGTGTGAAGATTGTTGTATTTCATCCTGGAGCCATTAAGCCCTAGTATAAGAGATGACTAATGTGTTTGCTAAACCCCATCAAATGTTGTGAGCTACTCTTGGTACATAGGTGGTATAGATTATGAGAGATCCAGGGATTCTAAAATTTAGAATACAATTGTAGAGCAGGTTCACTCATGGGTGAGGCCTATGTTGGTCTCCTCTGGGAGCTTTATTTCAGTGTCTCTGGATCATGGGCGTTGATGAGATTATATGGCACCTGGAACAGTTTGTGGGTGTGGGATGGAGGAGGAGGCCCGTTCTCACTCCGAGCCGGCTGGAACATCCACTTTCTACCTCCCTACCAATAATGTTCCTTAAGATAAAGAATTTTTCAAAATTATGCGACAGCAGGGTAAACGCAAAATAAAATATTGCTTAGGAGTTGTTAAAAACTGCACTCCTGCTCTATAATACTGAATGGATAAAAACAGTATAGACTTGAATCCATCGATCACTCAAGAAGAAAAGCAAAAGCCCTATTATGAGTTTGATTCTGGCATTGACTGGCCTCCAAGGCACCACCCAAAATAGTCCTGATGACCTAACTGGGGCCATCAGGTATGAATATAAATATAACATGTGTGACATTTGTGCCATCCTCGAGAACGTCATGCGATGACTGGAATGGGAAGGAATGGGAGTGAAGACAGACGGTGGGCAACTCTACCACCTCTGCTTCGCTGATGACATCGTTCTAATAACAACTTCTTAAAATTCAGTATCATCTGCATGCTTCTTTGAATGCTTTCTGGGGAAGCCAGCTTTCAGGGCAAAAAGTTCTTTCTATACTGCTTTTGAAAAAGAGGAAGCTTGGGCTAGAAAATAGGCCAGCAGGTAAGGCTCTTGCCTTGAACACAAGACAAGGGGTTTGATTCCCAGAGCCATATAAGGTATCCTAAGCCCCCCCAGCTCCCCCACCCCCACCCATAGTGATCCCTGAGCATCACCAGGTGTGGCTGCCCCCAATTTTTTTTAAATGATTAAAAAATGAGAAAATTTTTGTTTTGTTGGACTCATTAGTATTTATTCCACTGGAATCACGACAGAAATTCTTCCTTCCCATGGTCCATGACCACAAAGGAACTGGGTGAGAATACAAATCAAAGTACCGCAGTGTTGTCTGAGCACTTGCTGTTGGCAGGGAGGAAAGCCCAGTGGCAGAAGAGACCCCTCCTGGCCTCCACCAGTCACCAGAGTCAGCAGACAGAGTGCTTGTCCCACTGTAGACTTCAGGGACTCCCTTCAAATCGTTCCAAGGAATGAAAAGTTTCATACCATGTCCCTTTCCTACTTCAGTGGCCGCTTTTGGCCCAGGGGATATTAGATCTTGAACATCATCACTTGAGATGAATTTTCATAACTTGTGAGTGAGTCCAGGGCCTCTGCACAGCACCCGCCTATGCATAGGACAGAGCTATTGGCTCAATACGGCTGAAGGACCAAGAGTGAGAGATTCTGCTGAAACATGTTCCTGTTTTGTTGTGATTTTTATTTATTTATTTATTTATTGAATCACAGTGACATACACAGTTACAAAGTTGTTCATGATTGGGCTTCAATCATATAATGATCCAATACCTGACCCTTCACTGGTGTGCATTTCCCACCACCAATGTTCCCATTCTCCTCCTGTAACTTGTATATGAGACACACACACACACATACACACACACATGTATGTATATGAGACTCAGCGTAAAGAAAATTTTCCTCAATTACTTAGTAGAGATACATTGGCTCATGCAAAATTCTGTACTGGGAGTTCCATTTCCTATCATATCACTGTAGCACTGTCATTTCGTTGCTCATCGATTTGCTCGAGCGGGCACCAGTAACATCTTCATTGTGAGACTTGTTGTTACTGTTTTTGGCATATCGAATATGCCACAACCAGGCTTTGCTGTGCAGGCGGGATACTCTCGGTAGCTTGCCAGGCTCTATGAGAGGGATGGAGGAATCAAACTCGTGTCAGCTGCATGCAGGCAAATGCCCTACCCACTGTGCTATCACTCCAACCCTTTCCTATCCTATAGTGAAAACATTTATTTTGACATGGACCCAACTCACAACTATAGAATAGGAAGTGCCATTATTTGGTCTGACTTAAAGCAGAGCTTAGGGTGTGTAACAGAGTGACCTAAAACTGTCCACATGAAGTTGTGAGTTGGGTCCATGCCAAAATGTTTTTAATAATAAGTAAAAAAGCAGATTATGATGTTGGTCAATGGTAAGCACACAATTCATATGTTTGACACTTAGGCCTGATCTCAATTTTTTACATATATTCACATATATAGATTTTTACATTTTCCTATTGATTAAAATGTTAGCAGCATTGAAATTGATTTCTCCTTCTAAATTCTTTTCATTTATATGTAGTGGGAATTGTACCAGAAAATACTTGTTTGCCTGCCTCCTGCTGCTGTTTAAGCTCCTTAATGGCCATGATCCAAAGACACACAAAAGAATCTCCGAACTGAGCAGCTTGCTGCAGAGATGCCACTGGACTTTAAGCCAGGCTGATTTCACTGGGGTGCCTCAGACAGTGGCAGGCATCATCCCTCCACCTGCCCCTTAAGAACCCCAGTGGCCGCTAACTTCCAGAACCCAGTGAGAAGTGCAGGCATGCAGGTTCAGTGATGGCAAACTCCAGGTCTCAAGAGATAGGGAATGGGCTGGTCCTTCTCGTCTCCTCTTCCCCATGGGAACCTGGAGGTCATGGCCACAAACTGCCTCTGGCTGCTACTTAAGCTCCTAAATGGCCATGATCCAGAGACACAGAAAAGGAATCTCTGAAGCAAGTAGCTTGCTGCAGAGATTTCTCTAGACCCTAATTATCTAAAATTTTAGAATTCCAGAAAAATGTGGCCACTCTTGTGGCTGCGTGACATCTTATGCTATTCATAACAAGCAATACAAAAGAGAGTATGGGGAAGATTGTCTGTCATACAGGCAGGGGGAAGGGTGGGGTAGGAGTGGATACTGGGGACCTTGGTGGTGAAAGATGTGCACTGGTGGAGGGTTAGTTGGGTGATCAATCATTGTATGACTGAAACTCAAACAGGAAAGCTTTGTAATTGTATCTCATGGTGATTTAAAAAATAATAGTAATAATTGAAAAATAATAAAATAAAATTAACTTTCTGAATAAAAATAGTAATGTGGAGTTTATGTCCAATTTAATCAGCTTAATCAATGGCTGATTAAATAGCAGTACTCCTACATTAAAAAAAAACACTATTTAGCTTTCCGCCACTGCTGCCGCTCGAGCAAGATCGCGGGGCCCAAATGAACTACTTTGGACACCAGCAGCCCACTGAAATACCCCTAGACCATGAACTGAAAGTTTACCTCAGACTGCGACAATGGGAAGGAGTATCTCTCTCTAGGCTTTTCCATCTCATGAGCAACACAAAAGAGGAGTAAAAGCTTGCAGTGATGTAATTTCTGGCAAAATTTTCCCTGGACTTCATACAGATATCCAAAACCGCGCGGCCGCACTGCGGCCACGTGACCTAAGCAGATCTGACTTTGGGGGGAAACTCCAAACAATAATACTGAGTTTTTAATTGAAATATTGAAGGTAGTCAAAGTAGCAGCCATTTCTCTGGACTGTAAACTAAGCTATAGCCCCACGCCGGCCGACAAGAGGTAATATCCTCCTTTCTCGGTTCTTTTCCCTTTTCTGGGAGAAATGCAGTGTGGAGTCCACCCATATTATGAGGTCTATTAAGCAGGCACGAACTTAGAGGAGCAGGAAGGGGAGGGAAAAAAATTAAAATTATGTACTCGGAACAGTGGGACACTTGGGGAGTCTCAGGCCGATACCAGCGCATGCTCCACTGAGATTCGACCCGGGTGACCACACTTTTGTGTGGCCTCGTTGCTGCAGATCAACCAGAATCCTGAGGAACTACTTTTGGTTCCAGAAACTTCTTTCAGCCATGTTTCTAGACTGTGAACTAAGCCATAACCCCATGCCGGCTGAGGACGAGAAATATCTCTTTTTCTTGTCAGACGGTGTGGTGTCAGCCATAATATGAGGACTATTCATTAAGTAGGCATGAACTTGGTGGCGCGGGAAGGAGGGGGAAAAATTCTATGTACTTGAAACAGTGGGACTTCATCTCTCTCCAGTCTCAGCTATGGAAAACTATCAAATGCTTCATTGGCAGCAGGGCTGTCTTTCTTGGGGGAAGATTCCAACAATAGTGAGTTTTGTATTGAATTATGAAAAGTAATCAAGGTAAAGAGAAAATGAAGTGAAATTTATCAATTACACAGGCAGGGATGGGGTGGGGGGGCGGGTGTTGGGAGGTAGACTGGGGTCTTTGGTGGTGGGATATGGGCACAGGTGAAGGGATGGGTGTTTGAGTATTGTATAACTGAGACATAAGCCTGAGAACTTTGTAACTTTCCACATGGTGATTCAATAAAATAAATAAAAAAAAAAACACTATTTGCACTTTCTAAGCCATCATAGTGTACTAGTAGTATTATTTTACATGATGATTTTCCTTTAGATGCCGGTTGATACAAATTTTTCAGCATCCAAATTGATATCCAATTGCAAATGGGTATAAGATTTTATTTATTTGCAGTTGAAATTGTATCAGAAAATGCTTGAGGTTTCTAAGCCATCAGACAACTTTAAAATGATGGAGGGGAGCCACCTGCAGTGAATGGTGTGACAGGGAGTCAGGGCACCCACTCCCCGGGGCTATCAGAGTTCCTTCTGCCTGTGGCCCTGGGATCTAAGCCCGAGAGGCTTTCCTTTCTCCAGTCCTGGGTGACACATGCTGGCCTGACACAGGAGCTGTCTTCTGAAAGCAGGTTGGTGAGATCACGGGGCATCAGTTCGGATGACACACGTGGGGCTTCCTGGGGAGCACATGACTGTGGACGGCACCCCCTTCCACGTGTCCTAAGCACCCTAGTGGCATTGACGGGACAGTGGACTGAGGAAAACACACAAGTCATCTCCTGCATCCACTGACACTCCCCAGCAGGAGAGTAATGAATATGTATGAGATTCTCCCAGGACACTGGAGCCAAGAGCAATAAGGAAATGGTCTTGTGCCTTCCTGCCTCTGACCTCAGAGTGGGTATATAAGGGCCTCTCCCAGTGGAAGGACATCATCCTCCCTCACCTCCTGAACCAACCTCCTCACCTCTCCTGACTCCTCTCGACTAACACCATGGGGTGCTGTGGCTGTGGTGGTGGCTGTGGTGGCTGCGGTGGTTGCGGTGGCTGCGGTGGCTGTGGCTGTGGTGGCTGCGGTGGCTGTGGTGGCTGTGGCTGTGGTGGCTGCGGTGGCTGTGGCTGTGGTGGCTGTGGCTGTGGCGGCTGTGGCAGCTGCACCGTCTGCAGATGCTACCGCGTGGGCTGCTGCTCCGGCTGCTGCCCCTGCTGCTGTGGCTGCTGTGGGGGCTGCTGCAGCCAACCCGTGGTCTGCTGCTACCGCCGCACCTGCTGCTGCCAGCCGTGTTGCTGCTGCTCTGGCTGTGGTGGCTGCGGCTGCGGCTGTGGCTGTGGCAAGGGCTGCGGCTGTGGCTGCTGCCAGAAGCAATGCTGCTGCTAGGCGCCGGGCTCAGGGCTGCTGCTGGGCGGGCACCGGCCTCTGCTCCAGGGTGGGACATCCCGGGGTCTGGCTCCAGCCTCACGACAAACTCTCCCCTCCAGCCCTCCTGCCCCATCGGCTGCACTTTCTCCCGCGTGTCCTGCACCGTGCTCTCTGTCCTCTGACTCTGCGCTGCCCGGGTTGTTCCTTCCCTTCACAGGGGCATCCTGCTGGCTTCAGCTTCTTCCCGAACCTTCTACTTAGCGAGCAGGAGGCATCGATTACACGGCATCCTTTTATGTTCTTAAAGGATGGATACAGCTGTGGACATTATGGCGTGGAAAAACATCATCAAAAATCCACTTCTATTTTATAAAATCAAGATCACTAACTGTTCATCAAAAATAACTTTGCACCATTTTCTTCTTTGAATTGGGCATTCATTAACTTTTTCTTCATGTGTGTCTCTGCTCAAAGACATTTTTAATAAAAAAATCAGTCAACCATTCCTCATCTGATTATGTCTCTATTCTATCATGATGCATATCCTCTCATGCAGAGGTTCCCAAATCTGTTACACTGACTCTCCACTTTCAGAAAAAAAATAATTTATTCAGTTTCTCCTGGAAAATATCTTTTTTTTTTTTTAAAAAAGAAAGTAATGGAATTCACATTGCAAGTGCACCCAAGGCTATCCTCAGCACCCTGGTTTTTCCAAGCCCTGCCGCAGCCCCCCCCCACCCCCCCTGCTCCGTGGTAGCATCACCAAGTTCAGAAGTTCTCCTGGGTATAGCTGATGGAGTCCGATACCAGGAGGGCTATTGAACATCAGGATAGGCTGCTGTTGGTGGTCAGTGACCCTGCACTGTGCAGAACTGGGTTTTACTGAATACACAAAGGTGGGTGGAAATTCTCAGCATTTGGTCATGAACATCGAGGAACTGTGTTCCTCTAAAAGTTGGTGTCTGCAGTGAATCCTAATTTGAGTGTGGACAGCCCCCAGGGCAGAGCTTCGCTCCACCCACTGCTCCAAGTCACTCAGCTAAGTGTGAGTGCTAAGTGACAGTAGGGATTTAGCCAAGGCCTGACTTTGCCTTAAGGAGTTTTCCCCTAACATTCAGCCTCAGTCACTGATCGTTTCCGACGTTGTTGTGTTTCCTCCCCTTTTCCACTTCTGTGTAGGTTCTTGCAGTCGTGATGTTCAACTCCGGTGTGCACACCTGCAGCTCATTGCTAGGGGAGATGACCCAGTGAGTCGTGACACTTCAGCAGGGCTGTTCACTGGGCATCTGGAAGTGATTGACAGAGCACCCCAGGTCCGTCCTCTGCTGCCATCCCCCTCTGCTCTGCTCTTTCTCTCCAGCCTCTAGTGGCTCCCACTCAGCACTGCTCCAGGCCTGGTCCTCTTTAACCTTCCTGCATCTCTATCCATCTCTGTCCCTTTTTACCCACCCCTCCCCACCACTTTATTTTTTCCTTTGTTGCTCACTCAATATTTCTCATATATGAAATTCATGTGTTTTCCCTGTTGTCCTCTGCTGTTACTGCTCCCTCAATCCACACACAGCTAGAACCTTTATTCAGAAAGTAAAGACTTTGATCCACTAGTGTTTCCCAAGCACGGACAATTCTGGCAGTTAGGATAGAGAAGGGGCCACTGTGACAATGATGGTTGGAAATGATCACTCTGGACAAGAACTGAGTACCAAAAGGACGTAAAGGAACGAACCTGATAATCTTTCAGTACCTGTATCGCAAACCACGACGTCCTAAAGGAAAGAGAAAGAGTGAGGCAGAAAGAGAAAGAAGAAAAGTGCCTGCATCAGGCAGGCTGGGGGTGTGGGATGGTGGGAGGGAAACAGGGGACATTGTGGTGGGAAGTGCACACTGGTGAAGGGACCGGTGTAGGAACATTGTATGACTGCAACCCAATCATGAAGAACATTGTAATTCTGGTTTAGAAGGCCAGGGCACTCCCAAACCCAGAGAATCTGGTGATTTTCCTCAAATCACCTGAAGGTGGGACAATTGAATTCAGTCCAATGGGAGCGACTCCAGACACCTTGGGAGAATTTAAATCCTTAGTAACCTTTTAAAATTAAGTCAGATTTATCCATGTGCAGGTTTTCCATTTCTACCAAGAGGTCATATATATATATATATATATATATATATTTAAATTTTAACCCGAGTGGTATAGTCCTTCTTTAAGAAAACAAAATTATTCACTTAATAAAAATACTAATATATAATCTCTGCATAAGAACGCTCCTATAGCACCAGTAAGCCATTGCGCCTCATCCCCTCTACACACACACACACACACACACACACACACACACACACACACACGCACACATGTACGCAGTAATTATGAACAAGTTTGCCTGAGAAAAATCCAGACTTTCACTCCTATTTCCTGCTACCACCGTCCCTTCATGTACATAAATGCTCATATGACTGCAGTCCTGTTCATTAAGTTTTGGGGAGAAATACTGGAGAAATACATGCTTAATAGAGCAAGGGATCGACCCCCCACCCCGCTCCTGCATTCCATCTGCGTATCACTATTGCTCTAAAGCTGTTCGCTCCAGAGTCCAGCAGATGCGAGGTGCTGGAGGCCTTATTAGCATATGTAAACTAGGGGGCGTGCCCCCGGGCGCACAGCCGAGACCCCGCCCCCTCCTGGGCGGCCTCCGGGACCCGAGAGTTCCGGGCGCAGTGTCCGGCGGCGCCGTCCAGCGGGGCCGCGACTTGGGGGCACTGAGCACCCCACTTAGAGGTGAGAAGAGCCGGGGGCGGTGAACGACTGAAGAGTCAGCATCCTCTCTCGGCTTCAGCCCCTTCTCGCTGTTGTGAAAGCGCGGGAGGCTGGGGGGGTGTCGCTGGAGCCGAGGGACCCTGACGGGTGCTTGCAGGGACGCGTCCGCGTGCAGCTTGCAGGTCCCCCCGCAGGCTCCGTGCTCAGACGCGCCTCTCCCAGGGCCCCGGCTGGCTCCGTGCTCGCACCGCAGCTCTCCAGGGCCCCCTGCAGGCAGCGTGCTCCCGCCGCGGCTCTTCCAGGTCCCTCTGGGTGACTCCGTGCACGCGCCGCGGCTCCAGGTCCCCCTGCAGGCTCCGTGCTCCCGCCGCGGCTCTTCCAGGTCCCCTCTCAGGCTCCGTGCTCAGACGCGCCTCTCCCAGGGCCCTGGCTGGCTCCGCGCTCGCGCCGCGGCTCCAGGTCCCCCTGCAGGCTCCGTGCTAGCCCCGCGGCTCTCTCTCCCGGGTCCCCCTGCAGCCTCAGTGCTCGCGCCGCGGCGCTCCAGGTCCCCCTGCAGGCTGAGTGCTCCCGCCGCGGCTCTTCCAGGTCCCTCTGGGTGACTCCGTGCACGCGCCGCGGCTCCAGGTCCCCCTGCAGGCTCCGTGCTCCCGCCGCGGCTCTTCCAGGTCCCCTCTCAGGCTCCGTGCTCAGACGCGCCTCTCCCAGGGCCCTGGCTGGCTCCGCGCTCGCGCCGCGGCTCCAGGTCCCCCTGCAGGCTCCGTGCTAGCCCCGCGGCTCTCTCTCCCGGGTCCCCCTGCAGCCTCAGTGCTCGCGCCGCGGCGCTCCAGGTCCCCCTGCAGGCTGAGTGCTCCCGCCGCGGCTCTTCCAGGTCACCCTACAGGCTCCGTGCTCGCGCCGCGGCTCTCCCTCCCGGATCCCCCTGCAGGTTCAGTGCTCAGACGCGGCTCTCTCCTAGGTTCCCCTGCAGGCTCAGTGCTCAGACGCGCCTCCCTCCTAGGTCCCCTTGCAGGCTTAGTGTTCAGATGCGGCTCTCCTAGATCCCCCTGCAGGCTCCGTGCTCAGACGCGCCTCTCTCCTAGGTCCCCCTGCAGGCCCAGTGCTCAGACGCTCCTCTCTCCTAGGTCCCCCTGCAGGCTCCGTGCTCAGATGCGCCTCTCCCGGGTCCCTGCAGACTCCGTGCTCAGACGCGGCGGTTCTCCCGGGGCAGACGTTTGGCAACGCAGGTTCAATGAGAGCCAGCGCGAGTGTGGTGAAAGGTCAGCCTTGCACGTGGTCCTGTCGCCTGGAGGTCACGCGTTGTCACTGAACGGAGAGCTGAGCGCAGGAAGTCAGATGCTCTCCCCGGAGCAGAAGAGGGCCCGGGGAGGAAGAGAAGGAGGACGCTGAAGGTAAGAGCCCCCCGGCTTCTGTTGAACGCCACCGGGAGGGGGATTGCACGAACGTTGTCGGAAAGGGTTGCCAGATTCGATAGAGGGGGTGGCGCACTCATCTGGAACATCAGCGTTGCTGCAGTAGATGTGCAGGGGGTTTGATCAGGCAGAGAAGAGTGGGAGGTTTTCTTCTTGAATAGCTTTGTTTTTTGTTCCCCACTGGAGTGTGTCTGCTCTGATCAGCGTCGGAACAAGCTGGTGCTTCCTTAAACACTTTTTTTTTTAAAGTTAAGGTACTTATTTTAAATAGACCCAATAGACCCAGACATTACTAACTTCTAAATAATTGTATCTTCAGACTTTCTTAGCAGTAGCTGCCATTGATCAAAATCCTTATTTTTTTTATTTTCCAATAAAACTTTATTTAGACACTGATACTTGATTTCACATGATTTTTATGTATCATAAAATAGTATCAAAAAGTCTTAGACTTTAAAAAATTATTCTTATCTCACAGGCTATATAAAAATAGGTAGGCCAGAGGGATATTACAAGGATTACAGCACTTTCCCTGCATGAAACTTACCCTGCTTAGATACTTTTTAAAGTTTTATTTATTTAAAAAAATTTTTTTTATTGAATCACCATGTGGAAAGTTACAAAGCTTTCAGGCTTAAGCCTCAGTTACACAATGCTCAAACAACCATCCCTTCACCAGTGCACATATCCCACCACTAAGAACCACAGTAAACCTCCCCCGCACTCTCCTACATGATTTGTTATGGACCGGTAAAGGTTTGGGGTGGGAAGGGCAGTGAGGCAGGAGTATTCAAAGTGATCCCGGGGACCCTCGGCTGCTTTGCAGTCAGAGGAAGTGATTTGCTGTGTAGTTCTGTGCTTGTTGTTTTTGCTCTTTGTTTTAGAGGAGTTTTGAGCTCAGGCAGGCTGCAAAAGAAGCTTTGTTGAGCTACTGAGATCCAGCAATTTCTGACACGTTAGCAGGCCGCTGTGATCGTCCTTGTGTGTATGTATTAACTCTAATTTTGGTCTTACTGTTAAAAATTAATTTTGTTATAGTGTAGGTAACAGCAACAATAGTGTTAACGGGTATTGATGCAGGAACTCACTACACACTTTCACCACCACCAAAATGCCCAATCCCTCACCCTTGTTCTTGTCTTACTATTAGTCCTTCTTCATCCTCTTTCCCTGCCCCTCCCACTCTCCCGCCACTTTGTAATTTGAATTTTAGTAATGATCATCCACATTTTAAAGACTTTTAGCATAAACAGGGTTGGAGCCTAGATGAAACCGAACTTTAGACCCCCAAAGTCATTCTCTTTCCTTGGGGTCATCATAAACTTGAACCCGGAGAGAGGAAGATGCAAACCATTCTAAGTTCTGAAGATATGCAGTGATATATCAAAATATCAGAACTGAGTAAGCCACAGCACTTCGGTTCAGAGAAAAAACCTGGGAAGATATTGAGTAGGTTAGGGGTGGGGTGAATGTACAGGTATTAAAAGATGATTTTCAGAAAAGATTAAGCGGTGATGCATACATAAAAATATGAATACATCTTTTAAGTCATCACTGAGCAAGCTTGCAAGATTATTAAAATCAGATTGGAGGAGAACCTGAAGAATAGGTACATTTAAAAATCAGGAAGATTAAAATAGGGGCAAAACTGATTTTCCCGGGAGGGAAGGAGAGGATTATCTCTTCACCTGATAGCATTTATTTTCCTGCCTATAAAGAAGAATTTTCCCCCTTGCTCTCCGTGTCACAATATGCAACTTAAAAATAGCTCACAGTACATTGTGTCCCTGAGACAGACATCACCCTTTTCTCCATCCATCCCAGGCTTTAAATTAGTTTCATAAACTGCACTTCAGAAGCTAGTTGTGGTCAACTGACTTTCTTTCAAAGTTGTCCATTTTATAGGTTATTTTGAGGGGCACCTCCCAAGTGCTTTAGGGACCTCTGAATCACTCCTGGCAACTCTAGGCCATTGAACAAGAATATTCGATGTGTGTGTCCAGCAGTGCAATGCTTTTCAGACCCAGCAAGGCCGGGGCTGTGGGATTGGGACACTGGAGCCACACCCAGTGGTGCTTGGGGGTGTCAGGCTGTGCTGTGTGCTTTTTTTTTTTTATGCAGGAGTACTGCTTTTTATTCAGCCATTGATTAAGCTGATTGAACAGGGCATGAACTCCACATCACTTTAAAAAATATTTTTTTAATTGGATATCCATGAGATAGACCTTTACAAAGATGTTCATAATTGGAGTTTAGTCATACAATGATCCAGCACCCACCTCTCCACCAGTGTACATTTCCACCACCGTACCCAGTCCCCCACCCCCTACCCTCAGCCTCTCTCTGTGGGAGGCACTTTCCTTCTTACTCTTTCTCTCCTTTTCCTTTTATGCATTATGATTTGCAATATAGGTGCTAAGAGCTCATGGCGTTTGTTCAAGGCATTTGGTATTTTTATCCAGGGGCGGTAAGGCTGGAGTAGCTTTTCAATTGGCCACTTTGGGGTGTTGATATTACTGCCGAGGTTTCTGGAAGTACAGGGAGGTGGGGGGAGGTAGCCCATCCTGACCCTGAGAAAGCCTGGAGATTTCAGTCACAAAAACTGCATACCAAAATTTTCAGCAGGTTATATCCTGGTGAGGTTTGTCCTGAGATGGTGGAGTCAGGCCAGGGGCATGGAAGTGATTTTGGATTGTAGAAGTATGTGCTAGGTGTTGACTCAAGACCTTGTGTATGCTAGCCATGTTCCCTGTCACCTGAGCTCTCTTCCTGGTCCCAGTTTTGTAGTTTTGATAGTTTCCTTTCGCTGTCCTGGAAACTTAGAATGATCTAAGCATAACCCATAGCCAGATATACAGAGAAGAAGAGTCTGGGCAAGTCATGCCAGTGAGAAGAATAATACTGCACATCCTAAAAATTTTCAGACTCATTTTGTAACCAGGCCTGCAGGGGTTAACTTAAAGCAAAACTACTCTGACCTCCATACTTGATAAATATATGGACCTAATTCCAGTTAAAGTCAAATGGGTGGTTTAATTTCTGCAGACTCCTTGTTTGTTTGTGTTTTGGGGGATAGCAGTAATGGATGCTCAAAGGACCAGCCTTGTTTGATAGTGATGTCAGGGTTTTCTGAGTTCTCAGTCTCAGCTAAGGTACATTAGCTGCCCATTTTAGCAGCAAGATTTAGGGGAAATGCTTTTGTTATGTGTTCCTCCCTAATAATAGCTGTTTCAGAAGGATCTGGATCTGGTTATTGATTTATTTTGTTTTCTGTACTGTTTTGATTTGGTTTTGAGGACACGCCCAGTAGTACTCAGGGCTTACTGCTAGCTCTGTTCTCAGGGATCACTCCTGATGGGGCTTGAGGGGCTCTATTGTGATGCAGGGCTGGTGGGTGGAATGAATCTGGGCTGGGCTCCTGCAAGTCAAGCGCCTTTACCTGCCATGCTGTCTCTTCATCCCATGGCCATCGATTTATTTCAGTGGGTTCCAAAGAGGACAGCTCTGTGAGAGTGGGCTGCAGTGAGTGATGCCAGGAGAAGGATAAATCCTGTTGTGTTTGCCCCTCACAGCTCAGTTCTGAAGGAGGAGGACTCCAGATTCCACTGGCCAGAAGGGGTTTGAGACTGAGACTTGAACTGTGATAGCAGGAAGGAGCAGAAGGCAGGATCTGAAGGCAGGAAGCTGGGCTTGCTTCTAGAAAGAAGAAAACCCGGAACTCAGGAGCACAGGTAACTGTGATGTGTGATATTGAATAATGTTCAGCATGGCTGTTGTAAGTTTGTGGGCCTGTCCTAGGGTGAGCTATGGGCTCTGCTTTCATTCTTAGTTTTCTGGGGCGAATCCAGTTCCATAGTTGTGGGTCCGTCTTCAGATTCAATGAAGACCTGGTCGTAGGAATGAGTTTGGAAGAACCAGAGGAATTAAGTCCAGAGGGCTGGAGAGATGGTGCAGGGGTTTGAATGTGCATGTACCCCATGTGCGGTTCCAGGTTTGATCCCCCATGCCACATGTTGGTGGCATTCTGCACCATTGGGTGTAACCCTGAGCCTAGCCACAGAGCCTGGGTGACTCAGAATCACCAGGAGGGGCCTCCAGGCAGCCTGAGGGTTGTGTGGGAGGTCCTTCACCCACTCTCCCCTAAGAATAAAAGTCCAGGGCTGTGTGTTCCTGTACAGTAAAATTCTTTGAAATTGGGTTCTACATTTTAACTCGGAGGCAAAAATCGCAGACACTACCAAGTGTAGATTTTCAGAATAGTTTGAGCATTTATGATGACTGCACTCACTATCCCCTCAAGATCTTGAATCTTTCGTCGCTCCAGAAACTTCTCTCATGTCTCTTCTATTCAATTTCCAAGTTTTCCACCTCCTGGGTGACTGTGCTTCTGATGACTGGGTGACTGTGGTTCTGAAGTCTGTCAGCAATGGAATTGTGTAGTGGGAAGGAGGAGATGGGAGTTTGAGCTTCTTTACGAATGACTGGAGTTCCGGATGCTCCATTCTGGAAGTGCTGTCTTTATCAGTTCTGAAGAGAACTGGCCTTTTATCATCCCCTGGTCTTTTATCACTGTCTCTTAGGCTCAGGGTCTCCCTGGTGAACTATCTTTGTAGGCCAGGTCTGGGGAAGGTATTGCCTTTGACTGGCTCCTTTATCCCCTGCCTTCACAACGCCCCAGCACTGATAGCCTTGGCTCTGGTAGAAAATTCCATCATCTGTGTGGAATAGAATGCCTAAGGGTCATGTGGAGAGGATGGCACCCAGACCTCCTGGGTCCACAGGTGTGTGCCAACTCTACCCTCCTTCTTTTTCTTGATGTCTGACCCTACTCTGATGGCTAGGTACATATTGAAATCTCTTTTGTTTCTCGCTTTAAGTATTTAAAATGACACATGCACTTGCCTGTGGGTTAGGAGATAGGACACTAATTTATTGCTGCCTGAAATTTAGATAAATGTCATTGGCCTTGCACCAAGACCTTTTCCCCTCAGCAGATAGCAGCAATTTACAGACATTTTTTGGTGGGTGTATATGTGATAGCTTGTTTTGCTGCATGAACCACAATGGCCAGTGGAAGGAAATATAGCAAAGGGGTGGGAGCCGTAGGCTTCAGGAACCAGGAAGTGTGCCTTCCAGGTTCCCTTGCAACTCAGTACAGATGGAACCTGCTAAGAGTCATTCTTTTTCATTTTGGGTCACACCCAGCGGTACTCAGGGGTTATTCCTGGCTCTGCACTCAGGAATTACTCCTGGCGGTGCTCGGGGGACCCTATGGGATGCTGGGAATCGAACCTGGGACGGCCACATGCAAGATAAATACCCTACCTGCTGTACTATAGCTCCAGCCCCTAAGAGTCATTTTTTTTTCCCTAAGAGTCATTTTTAATTTATTTTTTCCATTAATCAACATGCTGTCTTCTCCTTGTACTGGAAATTATAATGAGGGGCCCATCTCTTTTTTTGGTGAGGGGGTTGAGGAGGAGGTTGTGCACCCGGTAGTGCTCAGGGCTTACTCTTGGTTCTGCATTCAGGAATTACTCCTGGCGGTGCTGGGGAGATGCCAGAGATCTAACCCAGGTAGGCCACTTGCAAGGCAAGCACCCTACCTGCTACTGTTGCTTCAGTCCCGAAGGGCCCATCTTTTGCAATCTCTGCAATACAGTTGGAAATGTCAGAGATTATCCTGTAAATCATGAACTAACCAGCAATCGTTATTACCACACCCCCCCGCCACACACACACACACACACACACACATACATATTCACAGAAAAGAATGTGGACCTGAAGCCAGTTGGAAAGATTCAGGGATGTGGTAAAAGAACAAAAAAAAGTGGGAAAAATCAATACTGGATAACAATTGGGATCAAAGAGGAGAGGAGAAACCACCTCTGAAATCCAAGAGAGAAACAATGGGAAAGAGATTTTCCAATTGACTATTTTTGAAGGCAGCTGAGTCCACACACAGGGATGAGTCTTGTGAATCCACCTTCATCAGAGTAGAAATAGAAGGAAATCATGTATATTACAGGAGAGGCAGACAGTCTGTAAACTCCTTTCTAGGCAGATTAGCGATTGGTGCTAATTTGACTAAATCGTTAAGAAAGGAACCCGAATTAGAACTGAGACATTGCGGAGCCGGCAGTAGAACACAGAGGACTCCCGGCTAAGGTGTGGGCTCCGATAGAAAACGGTCATTCCTCCTCCAGGAGCTGTAAGACATGGACCATGTCACCTCTGGGTGATTTAGGCATGTCACGCCCAGTGCAAAGGTGTTGGTGGTCTCTGGGGCCATGTAGAGTCACTCTGGCTGCTAACCCAATAGTGCACGTGCACTTTGACCCTCAGGCCCCCGTGATGGATTCCAGGTCCCTGCAGATGGCACCACCGCATGGAGCCAGCTGCCCTGGGCGTCAGGGTGGGTGGGCAGGGAGATTGACTCCTGCCCTGGACAGCGAGGCTCTGAAGGAAGCAGAAGCTCATGCTCAGTGCTCCTGGAGGCTCCCCATGTTTCTCCCAGAGAGTGCCCTGTAGGCCCCTCTGGGCGAGGTCAGCCCGATCTCTCTAGGAGGCCGAGCTGCTGCCTTCAGCCCTTGATGGTCCTGACATTCTGGCACCTTCTCTGTCCATTTCAAGTCGTGGAAGTCTGCCAGGCAGGCTTGGGGTTTCGAGAATGACTTTCCATTTGTTTATTTATTTATTTATTTATCTTATTCCATAGCCACATGATTTTCTTGTTCCCTTTTACACATGAAATTAGAGCACATGAATAATGTGTGGACATTTCTGTCCCAGGAGCACCTTCTTCTTAAGTAGGGGCCACCCTCACAATACTAGGCCTGTCTCTGTGTTGGAGACTGGAGGCTCCAGAAGGTTCTCTAATGGTACACCCAGAGGATCTCAGGACTAGAACTCGCTGTGTGGGGGAGCATGTATTGTCAGAGATTGGACTCAGGATTCCCATGTACCACCCCTTTGGGCCATATTCCTGGTTACAATGAAGAAATTTTAATAATAATAATAATATAATAATAATAATAACTGGGTCCTAGAGATTGACATCCACAGTTTCACACATGCAAGGCAAGTACTTGATCTTAGAACCACAATGCAGGCTCATAAAGCAGTGACTCTTAAGAGATTCTCTTATTTAGGAAACACACAAAAGGGAAAGATAAGGATTTTGCTTTTGAAATATGATCCTAGAATTAATTCTTGCCTCCAAGTGTAATGGAAAAACAGGGCCACTTAGAGATTTCCTGAGGAAGCAAATAATATTATGGCCATAAAATGGGTGAAAAAATAGAAAAGTATTATAGCAGCAGAAGAAAATGGTTTCCTGTCTTCAAGATGGTTTGGATGGTTTTATAATAGAAATGAGATGGTAGATTAACAGGTAAGATAGAAGGCTGGAGAAATAGTACAGCGGTCAAATGCTTGCCTTGCACATGGTCAACCCAGGTTCAATCCCCTGCATTGTATCTAGTACTCTGGGTATTGTCAAGAGTGAATCCTGAACACAAAGAAAGAAGTAAGCCTTTACTTACTTAAATACGTAAGTTATGGGGCCCGAGAGATAATTCAATGGGTAGGGCACTTGCTTTCATGCAGCTGACGCATGTTTGATCCCTGGCATCCCATACGGTCCTCTGAGCCCGCCAGGACTAATTCTTGAGTGTAGAATCAGGAGTGACCCCTGAGCACTGCTGGGCATGGCCCCCAAATAAAAGACAAAAACCAAAAAAGAAGTAAGCTTGAGAATCAAGGCATATGAGGCAGAAACCCTGAAATCAATCCAGAAACAGAAATGTAACTGTAGCCTACTAACCTCCACAAGGGACTCTGCGCCAGGCTGTTTTCACTCGGGGTGCCCCAGAGGGTAAGAACCCTCCCCGCCCCAAGGGACCCAGCCCTAGCAGCCGACCTCCACTACCCAACCGCCACCACGCTCCAGGCCACTTTCTGGATGTTATAAGACACTTCCTACCCATTTTCCATATTTACAAGACCATATTTGATGGAGTTCAGACAGTAGGCAACAAATCATAGAGAGTTTTATATATACATACCTCTCAGAGAGCCTGGCAAGCTACTGAGAGTATCCCTCCCACATGGGCAGAGCCTGGCAAGCTCCCTGTGGTGTATTCGATATGCCAAACAGTAACAATAGGTCTCAATCTCCTGACCCTGAAAGAGCCTCCAGTCATTGGGAAAGACGAGTAAGGAGAGGCTGCTAAAATCTCAGGGCTGGGAGGAATGGAGATGTTCCTGGTGCCCGCTCGAGTAAATCGATGAGCAATGGGATGACAGTGATACAGTGAACCTCCACAAAGCTCTGGGAACTCCAGAAGGCAGATGGGGTTTGTCTGCTGTGATGATTATGGGAAGGGGAAGGAGAAGCGAGCTGCAGAGGGGACGGGAGACGGTCAGCAGGAAGATGGGGCAGGGCAGTATTGGGTCACCAGATAAACACAGGTTTGTCCTGCCTGGGAGAGGCCAGGGACACAGGCTGTAATCTGAACAAATGGGTCTTGCTAATTTGCCCTTGGGTGGCTGGAGCATATAATTTACCGGGTAGGGCATTTGCCTTGCACGTGGCCAACCAGGGTTCAATCCCTGGCATCCCATATGATTCCCTGCGCACCCCCGGGAGTGATTCCTGAACACTGCTGGGTTTGGCCCCCAAAGCAAAATAATAAATAAATGAAAAAGAATGCCCCACACCAAAAAAATAGGGTGTGATTTTCCCTTGGGTAAATACATGTTCCCTGTATTTTTTTGGGGGGTGCTTTTGGGGTCATATCTGGCGATGCTCAGGGGTTACTCCTGGCTCTGAACTCAGGAGCTACTCCTGGCATTGCTCGGGGGACCATATGGGATGCTGGGGACAAAACCAGGATCGGCCACGTGCAAGACAAAGGTCCTATCCACGGTACTATCGCTCGGGCCCCATCCCTGTATTCTTGTAGTATTTTTGCTTTGTCTCCGTCCCTATTCATGCTATCTACTAAATGACTCTAACCAGTTAAACCCATCTTGAGCCCGCTAGGTCTCAAGTACCTGCAACTTAAAAACAACCCACATGGCAAAGAGGCATATTTGAATAAAGAGAATTCCAGCAAACTCAAGGGACGATAAATCCCGTTAGGTTCTAAGTCAGGGAGCACGTGACTCTAGCAAATTCCGTGTGCTCCGGTCAGCCCTTCACGAGATTATCCCCTCAAGCTGTGAAAGCCAGCTCCGCTCCTGATCCTCACAGTTCTGTACTGCTTCTTGGGGGGTGTGGGGGACTAATGAGAAAGAGGAAAGCTTTGACTTGAATTCATGTCTAAGAGAAATCATCCACCTGCCTCGGCATCCTCCTGAAGGCAGAGGGGGCGGAGCCAGCCCTGGGCCAGGAGGCCTTCCCAGGAACCTTTAACAAGCAATGCCCTTCCCACCCTCCCTCTATGGAATTCCACTCATGGGCTTGCTGGAGGCAGCAGCTCCCTCCTTCTGACCCACTTTCAGGCCCCAATGCCTCTGTCTTCAGCCACTGTCTTTAGTCTGATTGTGTACATAAACACTTTCCCCGCCACCCAGAAAGGCTGTCATTAGCCTAATGCCAGCAGCCAAGGTAGAAGGGCCACAGGGGGGGCAAAGGGACTGGAGGACCTTTCCTGGTCTTGGGACCTGGAGTCAAATCTTGGCACTTATTTCAAAGTCTGTGAACATCTGGGAACTCCCACCTACGGCCCCAGGCATTTGGGAAAGTGATCCATATTTGTAGTTAGCATGGGGATGTGACGGGATAATGCAGAAAAGCCTCACACAGAGAAGAAAATATCGATTATTATCAGCAAATTTAACTCCATCTCAGAGTGTCCAGAATGTGTAAGCTTTACAGAGTCCAGCTTGACCCCAAATATATAAAAGTGACAATGGCTTTTCCTACGCACAGTTTAATTCCCTGAAATGTAAGAAAGATGTTAATTTTCTCTCTCTTCCTCCCTCCCTCCCTCCCTCCCTCCCTCCCTCCCTCCCTCCCTCCCTCCCTCCCTTCCTTCCTTCCTTTTTTCCTTCCTTCCTTCCTTCCTTCCTTCCTTCCTTCCTTCCTTCCTTCCTTCCTTCCTTCCTTCCTTCCTTCCTTCCTTCCTTCCTTCCTTCCTTCCTTCCTTCCTTCCTTCCTCCCTCCCTCCCTCCCTCCCTCCCTCTCTTCCTTCCTTCCTCCCTCCCTCCCACCCTCCCTTGGTGGATAGGGGTGCAGGGAGGAAAAAGAAATCTTTTCAGGGGTTATTCCTGGCTCTGTGCTCAGAAATCATTCCTGGTGGGGTTCAGGGGACCATATTTGAGGCCAGGGATCTAACCTCTCTAGGCCTAGTACAAGGCACATTCCTTACTGCTGTACCATCTCTCCAGGTCCCAAACCAAGATGTTTTCAAAGTGAATCACCATTAATACATTAGCTTATTTTTATTTCCTTTGCAGTACAAAATGGAATATTTCATTTCACTTGCATTCTGATGTTTGTATTTCAAGCACTATTATTTTTTTATTGCAAAAAAAGGTATGAATGATTAATGAGTGTCTGGCTGTACTGAGTGTGAAACTAGTGTAGAAGTGTACTCTGTAATAACTCAAAGCAGAGCACAGTCTAAGAAATAATGCCATCCATTCCCATCATAGAGTTAGTGCAAGAATGGGAAAAGGAGGAAATAACAAAATTCAGATTTTTTTTGGTTATATTTTCTTGGTTACACCCGATGATGCTCAAGGCTTACTCCTGGGTCTGCACTCAGGAATCACTTCTGGTGATGCTCAAGGGACCATATGGGATGCTGGGGATACTATTACTCTGGCCACCAAAATTCAGTTTTTTTTAATGGCAAGTAAAATTTTCCATCAATTCCATGTTTTAACTGAATCATAAATTCTCAAAAATTGGAGACAGCCAAAATAAATGTCTTGTGTGTTTCTTCTGTGCCTTGGAGGTCTGGGCAGTATAATGGAGAAATGAGTGTCACATAAACGTGCCATTCATGGGACAAAGGATCTTAGAGTCACAGTCCAGTATGGACAGAGGGTGCATAGAGGTTGATCTGTTCTCCGTGCTCTCTTGGTTTTGACCAGTTTACCACAGGTCTCTTTAATTGACCTAGAAAGACCAGTTTACCACAGGTCTCTTTAATTCACTAGTTAGTGTTTTTACCTGCCCTCAACCATTCGTTGGTCCTTTGATCATCACTTATTAGTAGCTTCTTGTGACACTGTTTATGGGAACACTAACATGTGATCTAACCCAGACACATGAATGAGGAGTTCACTGATGCTGGAGGGTCTCACTGACTCTCCTAGGAAATTGGAGAGCGTTAGTCATCAAAGAAAATCATCACTTTCCTCTTTCAGCTGATGATGGGATAAATATGTCAAGAGGGATATTTGTCCTTTCCTAAAAACATTAGAAATCAGTATTTCCTGACGTCCAGTCTTTCAGAAAGAGGAAACATCAGTTTATTTTGGTTTTGCTTCTATTTGATCAGCCATGGGTTGCTTCCAAACTGCAACTAACTCCTGGATTTATCCCACTGTGATCCTCTGCCTATTTGGATTTTTCTCCATGATGAGACCCTCAGAACCCTTCCTTATTCCATATTTAACCGGGAAAGATAAAAACCTGACCAGTGCCGAGGTAAGTCAGTACCTATCTGTATATGAGCTTTAAAGTTGCTGTGCTTGAACAAGTACTTAAGATCTCATGTCTTCATCCAACTTGAAACCACTGATACACCAATCTCAATGAATGCTCTGTCTGTAGTAATTAAAATGAAATAGAACTGGTAAAATGATACTTTATACTTCAAAAAACAAACAAAAAAGGAGCCAGAAGACACAATTGATCTAAAATCAATATTTTCAACCTGTTTTAATTTTTGGGGTGTTAACAGTGCTCGGTCCTTCTTAGAGAGCCCGGCAAGCTACCGAGAGTATCTCACCCGCATGGCAGAGCCTGGCAAGCTCCCCGTGGTGTGTTCGATATGCCAAAAACAGTAACAACAAGTCTCACAACGGAGACGTTACTGGTGCCCGCTCAAGCAAATTGATGAACAACGGGACGACATGCTGCAGTGCTAACAGTGCTCAGAGTCTGCTCTCTGCTCAGGGGTTACTCCTGTTGTGCTTGGGTGAACAGGCTTGCTGAGATCCAATCCAGACCTCCCTCCCGTGTGCAAAGCTTACAAAACATTCTCTTGAGCTATCTCTTAGCCAAAGTATGTTTCACTTTTATGGAGTCATAAGATTCATCTTAACACTCATATATTCTTTCCTTCTGCTATAGTAATCCCCAAATAACACCCCTGCCGGGCACAGCGTCTGGTCTCCTAGACATTCCACTGCTGAGGTAGCAACAGAATCTGATTAAGAACTGCAGTATTTTTAGGACACTTAGTTGGATTAAAAAACTATTTAGCAGCCAGTGAGACATTACCGGCTCTGCCTCCCAGCTTGATCTTACTGACATCCAAATCTCTTACTTAAAAAATTCATTGATTTCCTTTATAATAAGGATCATGAGATAATGCATGGAGCCAGCTGGAGAGTTCCCTGACTAGAGCTCAGGGCATCAGAACAGGTGCTATGCCCAGAACAGAGAAAACCCCTGCAAGGCTGAGGCACTGGTTCTATTGGGGGCTGGGGTCGTGCAAGAGTGCAGCAGGTTGGGTGCTTGCCTTGCACACCTTGCACACTGCTGAACCAGGTTGGATCTGCCAGAACCACATATGGTCCCGCATCACTGCCACATATGAGCTTACCGGAAGTGATTCCTGAGCACAGAGCCAGGAGTAAGCTCTGATCACCTCTGAGAGCAGTCCAAAAACAAACAGAAAAGGCAAGTTGTTTCGCTATAGCTGTGAGTAGAGGAAGATGATTCTGTTTCATTTTCCCAGATGAACGCTTATCATGAGGAGACAAAATGAACAGGGTGGGGGGGCTGAAGATATGGTATAGCAGGTGACACACTGCTTGGCACTCAAACTGCACATGTTCAATCCTTGTCATCACCCATAAAGTTTCTTCCTTCCTTCCTTCCTTCCTTCCTTCCTTCCTTCCTTCCTTCCTTCCTTCCTTCCTTCCTTCCTTCCTTCCTTCCTTCCTTCCTTCCTTCCTTCCTTCCTTCCTTCCTTCCTTTCTTTCTTTCTTTCTTTCTTTCTTTCTTTCTTTCTTTCTTTCTTTCTTTCTTTCTTTCTTTCTTTCTTTCTTTCTTTTTTGCGTCACACCCAGTGATACTCAGGGGTTACTCTTGGCTCACACTCAGGAATTATTCCTGGCAGTGCTTGGGGGACCATATAGGATGCCAGGAATTGAACCCTTGTTGGTCTCATGCAAGGCAAACACCCTACCCGCTGTACCATCGCTCCAACCCAATTTCTGAGCCCCAATAGGAGTAAGCCCTGAGTGCAGAGGGGGTAGCTTAAGCCACTGTCCCTACATACCCCCCCAAAAATATAGAAAAAGGCTCAGTATGAACTAAGAGCCCAATGGCTTGGTTTCTACCATCACTGTGGAAGAGTAGATAATTTCCTTAAAAGTGTGGCTCAGTTTTACCAGACTTTCTGATCTCTATGCCGCGTCACTGACATTTGTACCCTCAGAGGGTGCTGGAGAAAGCAGGGGTAGGTGTGTTGGAGGCTAGAAATCAGGAGGGGATAGGATAGATGCTAGTGTCATTGCCTTGCACGTCTAATGCTCCAAAGTTGAATGACTTCTTTAGTTCTTTGCTATGTTCCTATGAGTGGGTGGATGCTGGGCACCATCCATTACACTTCCAACAATCTGGTAGACGACTCATCTAAACTGAAGATATGCTGAGGAAGCAGAGTGGAGCCTGGGATTCAGGGGAAGACAGGTTGGGAGTCTAGCTGTTTGATCAAGAGGAGAGGACAAAGTAATGTCATCCTACATCTTATGACATCACTAGTTTCTGTGGTGGGACTCTGCAAGATGCATTAGTCTGTGCTCTCTTCATGTGATCACCGGAATGATAAGCTGGTGTTGTTTTTTTTTTTAACGTGGTGAAGAATGGCTTTAAAGAAGATTGTCACTTTTCTGTACCACACTATTGATCTAATGTTGATAGTCACTAGGCAGGAAGGCAGCCGTAATTTTTGTGAGCCTGCCAAAGAGTATCATTTATCTAATTTAGATAAATTAGATTAGATATCACCTATCTATATGACCAAATTTAAAATAATTCCAATTGCCTATTAAGGCATGCCATTCTCGTATGACATGATTTGTTTGGGAAATGATTTTTGGGAAATCAATTTTGGGAAATGGTTTCTTTGGGAGAGCATCTCTCTTGTCCAGGCTTGAAATATGTGTTCTGGAGCCCTTTGGTACAATATGAAGACTGTGCTCTCCAACTGGATGCAGAATCGGTTAACAGTCAGCTCCCATGCTCCTCGTCATGCTCAGGCCTAAGGAAGGTAATCCTCACCCCCATCCCAGCTATCCATGGTGACAGGAGCCCTTCTCCCCTTTGCAGATCACAAATGAGATTTTGCCTGTGTGGACCTATTCTTACCTGGTACTGCTTCTGCCCGTGTTCATCCTCACGGACTATGTCCGCTACAAGCCCGTCATCATCCTGCAAGGGATCAGCTTCATCCTTACATGGCTGCTGCTCTTGTTTGGCCAAGGGGTGCCGGCCATGCAGGTGCTGGAGTTCTTCTACGGGATGGTCACGGCCACCGAGGTGGCCTACTATGCCTACATCTACAGCGTGGTCAGCCCGGAGCACTACCAGCAAGTGAGCGGCTACTGCAGGAGCATCACGCTGGTGGCCTACACGGCGGCCTCGGTGCTGGCCCAAGTCTTGGTCTCTGTGGCCGGCGTGTCCCTCTTCCACCTCAATGTCATTTCCATGGTCTCTGTGTCTGTGGCCTTCCTCTTTTCTCTTTTCCTGCCCATGCCCAGTAAAAGCATGTTTTTCCATGCGAGACCCAGCAGAGAGATGCAGCAGCCGTCGAGCATGAAGGACATGTTACAGGAAATTCACGAGTGTGAACGGCCAGGAGGGGAAGAGGAGAAACACCCAACTGGAGTCACCAGCATTTCAGGGAACTTGCCTGATGGCGGCCACTTGGGCGGCCCGAGGGCAAAGCACGCAGCTCTGAGAGTTTTTGAGCAGTGGTTCCAAGATCTCAAGGCGTGCTACCACTCCAAGCATCTTTTCTACTGGTCCCTGTGGTGGGCTTTTTCCACAGCAGGGTTTAACCAGGTTTTGAACTATATTCAAATCCTCTGGGATTATAAGGCACCCTCCCAAAATTCCGACATCTATAATGGAGCTGTAGAAGGGATTGCAACATTTGGAGGTAAGCAGACTTTTATTTCTCCTTCTTTGCCGGGTTACCCCATTAACTATTGCTCCAGTGGCTATATAGCCCCCATGGTGCAATTTTCAGAACAAACATTGCTTGTTTGTTTGTTTGTTTTGGGGGCCACACCCAACTGTGCTCAGGGTTTACTCCTGGCTCTGGGTTCAGGGATTATTCCCGGCTTTGGGACCATATGGGGTACCAGACTGAACCCAGATGAACTGCATGCAAGGCAATTGCCTTCACTCTGATCCTGTTTCTCTAGCCCCACGAATCAGGATTGCAATGTTCTAGGGAAAAAGAGGGACATGACCCCTATATTTAAATGTGTTTGAGTAATAACAGAAAACTCACAAACTCAGGATTAAATTGTAAAGATTACATTTTAGCCAAATTCCTGATTTTGTTTCATCAACAGCATAAATGTTAGCAATAACTCTTTTTCTTCTGGGATTATTTTATCAAGAAGAAAATGCCAGTGTAATGTAAATGTAAGAGTTACTGTTTTACATTTTTGTAACTTTCTATGGCTTCTAAGTTTTGCTGAGATTTGTTTAACAGAGTTATGTTGTGACCCAGGTTAGCAAATCTAGACCATTCTGGTCTAATTATAGTGGAAAATGAGTAGTGTAAGGTACATAAGAGGTAGAATTCTAACATCAAAGAGAAATTGCCTTTTAAATTTATTCTACAATAAATATTTATATCCTGATGGACCAAAACTTTGAAGATATTTTGTAGAAGGAGATTTCCACTCCCTAATAACAAGCAGTTTCTGGAAGGTCATGGCGTGTCTATTTTATTTTTCCTCTCTTTTAGGGAGACACCAGGTTAACACCTGGACCAGATTGTTCCAGAGTTGTTTCATTGAACTCTTTCTCCTACATTCCACATTCTACAGGGGAAAATGATTCTGTTTTCTTTTTATAATAATGGTCATATTTGGTCATATGTAGAAAAATTAATAAAAAGTCAGAAATTATAAGCATGCCTTTCATTTTGTTAAAGAGAACTGTAATTGCTAAAAATTTATTGCCAATTTTTAGGTCTCCAAAGCAAGTAAATTAGAAGGGACCTTGAAGTTATTTAAGATGAAGACACAATTTAAATAAGTAATAGAGATTGGTCTTACTATTTTTTGTTTTGTTTTGTTTTTACTTAACACCCAGCTCAAGGTTCTTCAGATTTACTCCTGGCTAAGTGCTCAGGAATTACTCCTAGCAGTGCTTGGGAGACCAAATGTGGTGCCAAGGATTGAACCTGGGTCACTCATATGCAAGGCACACAACCTCCCTACTGTACTATCACTCTAGCCCAAGATTAATAATTCTTTTCCCCAATAATTTCTCATGATATGAATGAAAAATAAGACCAGCAAATGATAGAATAGAGGGAATCCAAGGGCCAACCGGGTTGAAACAGGATAAATCCACATTGAGTAGATCACTTTGTGTGTGTGTGTGTGTGTGTGTGTGTGTGTGTGTGTGTGTGTGTGTGTGTGTGTGTAAGTAGGAGAGCTGCTCTTTGGAATAACCGTGGTGCAGGTCTTACGGGAGCCGAATGCTATTTCTCCCACACCAGGTCAATCTGCTTGAACCTCCCAATGTTTCTCTTTCAGGAGCACTGGCTGCCTTTGCCGTGGGTCTTGTGAAAGCCGACTGGGACCTTCTGGGAGAGTTGGCTCTGGGCATATTCTCAGTTGTCAACGCAGGCTCTCTGTTTCTCATGCATTACACCACCAATGTGTGGGTTTGCTATGGTGGCTATTTCATCTTCAAGTCCAGCTACATGCTTCTCATAACCATAGCGGTGTAAGTGTTGCCAGCCACTTCATTTCTCTCCTGAAAGTAATCCATACTCTCTCTTTTGAAGCCCCATATTTGCGTTAGAACTTCAAATTTATTTATTTATTTATTTATTTATTTATTTATTTTTGGTTTTTGGTCATGCTCAGCAGTGCTTAGGGGTTATTCCTGGCTCTGCACTCAGGAATTACTCCTGGAAGTGCTCAGAGGACCATATGGGATGCTGGGGGATCTAATTGGGGTCAGCTGTGTGCAAGGCAAGTGCCCTACCCCCTGTACTATCGCTCCGGCCCCTTCAGATGGATTTTAATCACATACAGTGTTAAATTTTGACTACTTCATATCAAATAAGACAAAGTAAGCCACCTTTCCAATTAAGTAAAATATGGTAAATGAGTTTGATACCTACCTGGAGCGCCGGAGAACAAACTCATTTACCATATTTTACTTATTACATTTGCCATACTCACCCTCGAGAACGTCATGCAACGACTAGAATGGGAAGGAATGGGAGTGAAGATGGATGGTCGGCAACTACACCACCTCCGCTTTGCTGCTGACATTGTTCTCATAACACCAAACATTAGCCAAGCAGCACAAATGCTGGCCGACCTAGAGTGTGGAAAGGTCGGACTGCAGCTGAATTTCAGCAAAAAAATGTTCATGAAAAACAAACTAGTCCCTGACATTCATTCCATTTGCTCTCAACGGAACGAACATCTCCGAATGCAGCAGCTATGTGTACCTGGGTTGAGAACTCAACATGAGGAACGACTTGGCTCCAGAACTGCACAGGAGGAAGAGAGCAGCGTGGAACGCCTTCAAGAGCATCGAAGAAGTGGTTAAGAGGACAAAGAACCTCTGGCTCCGGGCACATCTTTTCGACTCCACCATTCTTCCTGCACTAACATAATGCCTCAGAGACGTGGGCCCTATGCAAACAGGATGAGAACGCTATTTGGGTATCCCAAAGAGGAATTGAAAGAGCTATGCTTGGAATATCATGTTTCACTCAAGTGAGAGAAGGAATCCGGAGTTCTGACCTCCATCGACAGTCAAGAATCTGGGACTCTGTCTCGTTTGCCAAAGCGTCAAAAATCAGATGGGCCAGACACGTAATGCGATTCAGAGATGACCGCTGGACTAGAGCTGTTACCAACTGGATTCCATGGGACTTCAGAAGATTGCATGGCCACCCACCTACGAGATGGTCAGACTTCTTTGTCAAAACCCTGAATGAATGGTTTTAGGCTCTTCCTATTCCTGGAGCAAGCAGATATTATTGGGCTACACTAGTACTTGACAGGGATTAATGGAGACGTTACTGGTGCCTGTTCGAGCAAATCGAAGATCAACGGGATGACAAGTGACAAGTGACAAAATGGTAAATGAAAGACTGGTAGTTTTCTAACACCAAAGTGATCATATCAGTTTGTGACTTTTCATTTTGAGCAGTTTGCCAGAAAACATTATAGTGTGACTGGATTTTGAATGATAGGTATTTTATCCTTGGCATCACCATATTGCTTAAGTATTTTGAAGCATATATTTTTGTGTTAAAATTTTCTCAATAATGAAGTTGATACTGAAAAAGTAGATGTAGGTAAAGAGGATAGAGATCTAAATCTAAGAGATCATTTCTCAAATAAATATGTTTCATTCTGTATGTCAGTGAGAGAAAGCTCACTATAGTAATGAAAAATATTAGAATTTTAAATCACATTTAAAAACTAGACTATAATTTGAACAAGTTTTGAATTTATTAAAAATGTTTGATATGTAATTAACATAACAGAAATAGAAGCAAGGATCCAAGAAAAGATCATGAAGCAAGGAAAAGAGATAAATTTGTTTTGTTCACTGAAATGTGTTAGTTTAATGACAAACTTATATTGAGTTCTTTTATAACAGGAAGATTTGTTTGTAAAGTAATATTCTTTTCTTTTTATTTTGAGATACCCATAACCCTGGGCTAGAGCGATAGCACAGCGGGTAGGGCTATTGTTTGCCTTGCATGTGGTCGACCCGGGTTTGATTCCTCCACCCCTCTTGGAGAGCCCAGCAAGCTACCAAGAGTATCTCGCTCGCACGGCAGAGCCTGACAAGCTACCCGTGGCGTATTCTATATGCCAAAAACAGTAACAACAAGTCTCACAACGGAGACGTTACTGGTGCTCGCTTGAGCAAATCGATGAGCAACGGGATTACAGTGATTCAGTGATACCCAGAACCCTAAGCATCTTACTTGCATTCTTCAGAAGAGCTAGTACAAATGTCAGACAGCGAAAGTCTTTCATAGTGTTTTGTAATGAGATTTCAAAATCTATATAATTTTCTGGAATATATCATTAAAGATTTGCCTAGTGATCTAACCAGTCCCATTAACCACCACCCAGTTTTAAAACTACTAAACCACAAATTACCCACCAGTTTGAAAATTGTCATTGAAACTGTCATTATAAGTGGGTCATAACAAAGGCTCTAAGTGTTCAAAAAGTCCTCCTATTGCCCTTATCTTGCATTTCCATAGGTTCACTGTAAAACTCTCTATAACTAAATGGCAGACAATGTTCACAAGCTATAAGCACTGTAATTATTGGGGTTTAGTTTCAGAAGCATTGTATTGGCTAGGAGGAAATTTATTTGAACTGTTTTAATTCGGTTCTTAATATTTCTTTAAAAATTCCCTTTCTTTGTTCCACTTGTTAATCTATACTATGGAGATTTATGAATGTTAGTGCTTTTAATAACAGACTGCTTTCTCTTTAACTTCTGTCCTTTAAATAATCCCATCATTAAAAACTTTTTTGTTTGTTTTTTGGGTCACACCCAGTGATGTACAGGGGTTACTCCTAGCTTTGCACTCAGGAATTACTCCTGGCGGTGCTCAGGGGACCCAATGGGATGCTGGGAATCAAACCCGGGTTGGCCACGTGCAATGCAAATGCCTTATCTGCTGTGCTAGTGCTCCAGCCTCCCATCATTAAAAACTTTTTGCTGTTTAATGGCAGATTTCAGATAGCTGTTAATCTGACCGTGGAACGCTATGCCCTAGTGTTTGGAATCAACACTTTCATTGCTCTTGTGGTTCAGACCATTATAACTGTGATTGTTGTGGATCAGAGAGGACTCAGCCTCCCAATCAGCACCCAGGTAAGCAGAAACTCTTCTGTTTTTATGGTCAAGTCATTTGTTGGAATGTAGAAGAACCAGGCTATCTCAAAGACCTTTGGTTGCACTACTGCAGTTAGTGAATTTCTTGGAATTTTGGAGAGGCATTTTTAAGAATAATTACCAGAGCATAGGATACCAAGAAAGTTTCCAGACACAATAGAAAAAGCGTTTATTTTTGTCTCCTAAAACCTCAGCAGATGAGATTTTAGATGAGATTTATCATATCTTAACACCGAGTCCTCATACCTCATCGTCTTCATGTACTCAGTCCCAAGGATGACTGATTTTCAAGTGGGGAGTTGGTGAAGGCAAAACACTGACTTTTTCCTGTATCAGGAGGATTTGACATTAGCCCAATTTATGGCTTTATTTATTGACCTGCTGATAAAGAAAGATTTTATTTTCATTTTTGGCCGATGCCAAGCTGTGCTCAGATCTTACTCCTAGCCCTGTTTTCAGGAATCACTCCTGGCAATGCTCAGGAGACCATATGCGGGATTGAATCTGGGTCAGCTACTTAGAAGGCAAGCACCTTACCCACCGTACCATCTCTCAAACTCCCACATTTCATTGTTAAAGACATTTCAGAAAGCCATCCTTGAAACATAGACCATAAGTCAATGGGATCTAGTGCATTTACATTCTTGATAACGATCTCTAGGATTCATGCAACCCTGACTCAAAACATTCGCTCTTGATTAGTTCCTGCATTACTTATACCATCTTTCTGGTTCTTCCGAGATGGCAGAGAAAGAATGGTGCTAATCTAAGTGGTTCATATTAGCATCCTGGGTCTCAGATATACCATAAACCAAGCTAAGTTTAAATACCACTCTGTATAATCAGTGACCTAGAAGGTCAGATTGTATGTGTGTCTAACTAAGTTTCTGCTCTCTAGTTTTTAGTTTATGGCAGTTACTTTGCAATCATTGCCATAATTTTTCTAATAAGAAGCATATACGTTATCTGCTCCACAAAATGCCAGAAGAAAATACAGAACGGTGCTATAGGTCAGAATCCATATGGGCCACAACCAGAGGAACCAAGGACTGCCATCATGGGAACAAAGCTCTAATCTTGTATCAGCGATGCCTTCTCAGCGTGAACTGTACTGATCACAGTCACTGGTGCTGTAGGCTGACATTCTTCACAAGTCTGCATTCCAGTGAACCTTTTCAAAACCACCCCAGGACTCCAGCCTTGGATCGAATATATGTGTCCAGGTGACTGGATGCAGTCCTAGGTGATTCTCAGCTGCACTTGATATCCCAGTGTGGGACCTAGCGAATACCTGGGAGTGGTAAATTCTAGATTTGACCTCATCTAAGGACAGGGCAATGACATGGAGGCAAACCATGAGAGAAGGCCTCTATTTTGGAGTTGGTGTTCAATAGTGGTGAGCAGAAATTCTAACAACACATGGCACATTTTTCACCTCTCAGACCATTTTTCTCTTTTGATTAGATGTACTTCTGTGCAACTTACAGTTGAGAGACTTCGTGGTTTTGTTTCATTGTCGGCACTTTGCTTTTATCTTGATAATAGAAGAACCCGTTCGATTTTATTAGCTGGTCCTGCCATGTATTTTTCCATGACTTTTTCATGTACTCTGCTAAGCTTTGTTGTTGCAACCCTACCTCAGGAACAACTGTGACACTTGACTCTATGCACAAGGTGACCTTCAGGTGAATGCCCAGTGGCCTTAGAGAGACTGAGCTCTCTCCCAACCAGCACTCCGATGCATGTCAGTGTGATGTCTCTCTAAACAGAAAAATGGAAATGGAAATCAGGCGTTTCTACAAGTCCTCATGAATTAGGAGACACTGTGGGGAACATTTAATGTTTTGATGGTAGAGGTTGTGTTACGTAAAATAATTATTAAAGAGAAATATTAAAGAGCTTTACCAATTTTTTGATAAAAAATTATGCTGAGAATTGTCTGAGCTTGTCTGTTCTTTGAAACTTCACTGATGGATGCATTGAATGGTCTACCAGTGGAAACAAAAGAATGTTGATCACAATTTGTGTTCCAGATATACATCTTTCAGATCCCAAAATTTAATCACTTGAATGAAAATTAAATTCCGTCTATAAACTACCATACTTAAAGGAGAAAAGCTTATAGAAATTCAGTCTAGCAGATCTGCTGTGTTTTTTTGGTGTGTTTAAGAGATAGCTGTGTTGAAGAAGTTGGTAGATGATTTCAAGTTGTGCCTTTTCTTCGCTTTATTCTTGGTTTCACACACTGCTTCTATCACCAGAAATTCAGAAGGAAAAGAATAATAATGATCTACTGGACTTTAACTGTGTATCAGACAGTGCCAGGCACAGCAGTCAGGAGAGTTGGGGAAGAATAAGGAATAAAAAGAATTCTATTATTGGTTATGGAATTCCAAATGTCAAAATCAGTCACTCAAGAACATAAATTAAGCATAATTATAAAATGAGATACATAAATAGAGAGGAAATACCCAGATTGTGATATAGTTAAACAAGGATGTCATTAGGCTAAGATTGGTTCTAATATTTTCAGCAGCCTATTTTTTTTTTTTTTTGCTTTTTGGTTCACACCCAGTGTTGCACAGGGGTTACTCCTGTGCATTCAGGAATTACTCCTGGCAGTGCTCGGGGGACCATATTGGTTTCCAGAGTCTGAACTATATCACATACCCAATTTCTTCACACTTTCTCTAAAAAAGTTGTTTTCTTTTTTGTCTTTTTTAAAAAAGTAGTAGCTAAACTCATGGGAATAAGGTAGTATTTGATGTTACTATTGACTTGAATTTCCCTAAAGATGAGAGAGGTTCAGTATCATTTCATGTGCTTGTTAACTGTTTCTCTATTTCTCTAAAGATAGGTCTTTTTAAGTCCTTTATTCATTTTTTGTAGGCAGTTCCTATATTTATTATTGGTTTTAGTTCACTGTATACTGTATTCAATCCTTATACATACAGATAATTTGCAAATTTTCTCTCTCATTCTGAAGATTACCTTTTGACAATGTTCAGACTATCTTATGAGGGGTTGCATGCAGCTGATCCATGTTTGATTCCCGGCATCACATCCCCTGAATCTGCCAGCAGTGATCCCTGAGCACAGTGTCAGGACTAAGCCCTGAGCACCACCAGGTGTGTCCGCAGACCAATCAGACTATCTTTTGATGCATCCATTAAGAAAAATTTATGAAGTTGAATTTACTTGTTTATTTTTTCCTTTTGTTGTCTTTTCCTTTGTTGTGATAGCCAGAAATCATCACTAAGCTTGGTCATAGTATACATTGTAATTTTCACAAAATTCAAGATTTAAAAATTTTCTTCATTGCTTCATTAAAATTCACACTCACTTTCCTTCAGTGATATAAAACATCTTTGGAGATACGCTCTTAACCTTCAGTGATAAGGTTCAAATTAGCCAGAGCAAAATGTTAGGATTCATACCTGTTCCTGTCTAGGAGGAGAATCTTGGGATGTGCTGACATTTCTCTTCACAAATGTCATTTCCCTTTCCTGTCCCATGGAAAGATCACAAGGACGACTGGCCTGAGAATGTGTGTGGGTTTCTGGCCCATTATAAGAAAATCCCGGTGCTGACGGCAGACGCCTGGCCCTGTAGTTACACACACAGGGAGAAATAAGTTGGCCTGGAGCCCACTGCAAATAACTTGGAGTCTGCAATTCAAGAACAGATTGCAAATGATGTAACAGGACACAGGGGACAGGGCATAATGGCTGTAATAAGGTTGAGGGAAGCAGGGAGGTGTCTGGACCTTAGTCCTAAGAAACCAAATGGCTTCTGAGATACAGGAAAGGAAGAATTCAGCAAAGAAAGGGAGGGGGTGGGGGGAACACAACCAACTCTGAAGATAGCGATTAAGGTAAAACGTCATAGAGGAAAAGGGCAAGTGCATCAACTACTGAAAATGCAACCCAGGTATTCCCGGAAGGCACTGTGATTTTGGAAATGCCCATGGCATGAGATTAAAATGTGTCGGCAGCGATTTATTTTTAGTACCAGGAACAGTGCACAGATGGAAGATGCATGAAGCTGTGACCATGGGACTTGGACTCGATGTCTCCTGTCCCTGGAGGTTGCAGCCTGTCTTAGCTACCTAATTGCCCAGTCGAAACTTGTGGCAGGATTCCTGAGCTTGCCCTATAGATCCGGACTCTGAAATTGTAGTCACTGTGGCTGTTTGGGCATGGGTGGGGCAGCACCCTTCACCCCGGCACTGACCTTGACTCCATTTTTGGGTGGCTAATGTGCTCTCTGGGTGATGCCTTCTCTTCATTCATTTCAAGAACACAAAGATAAGCTCAGAGGAGCCTCCCTTGTTTTTAGGGAGAAGCAGCTGATGAAAGACTTCTTGTTGCTTCCGCCACTGGTTTTACCAACTGCCAGTCTGGTGCGATCTTCATAGAGTAAAACAAAGCAGAAAAAATGGTTCGTTTCAGAAGGGAGGATAAAGATAGAAGATGAGAGGGCAATGGGAAAACTAGGGATTTAAAAGAATTTCTTTACTACATCTGTGTGGAGAAGGTCCTTTACCTGAGTCAATTAGTAATGAAAGTATTGTTAATTTTTATTATTTGATCTATATTGGAGAAAGCTTTTTTAATTTATTAAAAATTATATAATATCAGGTTCTATAATACGAACAAAAAAGGCAAAGCTTCTATGAAGTAACTTCTAAAGCTCTGCTGTGATGCCAGCATTTGATTCTATGCCTGGAAAACGGCGAAAAAGGGACTTAGATTTGTTGTAGTTCCCAGTCTCCCAGAGAAAGTTGACTCCAATGTACATAATTCCCTTCTTCAACCTGAATTTTCAATCTTGGTGCCTTTATATATCGTCATAATGTACTTTATCAACCCAAATTCTTACCACTGGCTGATGTTACTAGCTATTGAACAGGATGGTTTCTCTCTGAGTAAAGAACAGCTGGTTTTTTTGTTTTGTTTTGTTTTTGTTTGTTTCATTTTTAACTCAGAGTGCTAAAAGAACTATTTGTGTATGTAATGGTGTCAAGAAAACATACTTCATTAATTATCCACCGGGTTAACACATGATGTCTTGACGCTCTGCATTTAGGGAACAAGTTTAAGTCATGCCATGAACAGAGGAAAGAGAAGGTATATAATACAATAAAGAACTTGAAAAATCTGAAAAAGGAACCCATATCTGATAGATATCAGTCCTTAGAGTAGAAGGAAAAGTCTCGTGGTTCTACCTTCCAACAGCACTGAATTCTAAATTGTATTAACTCTTAAAAAGCCATGTTGTGTCCCAGAATTTCTTCATTTTTCATTGACCAGGCAAAGACAATATTTAGCCAACTTTTTTTTTCTTTTTGGGTCACACCCGGCGATGCACAGGGGTTACTCCTGGCTCATGCAATCAGGAGTTACTCCTGGCGATGCTCAGGGGACCATAAGGGATGCTGAGAATCGAACCTAGGTCAGCCTCGTGCAAGACAAATGCCCTACCCGCTGTGCTTTCGCTCCAGCCCCTTGGTCAACTTTTCAAAAGCTCAGAAAACAAGGCTGTAAAAGCATGGGAGCATTGAATAAAAATATTTTCCCTTCACCACTAGGAATTAGGTAAAATAAAATAGGCACCCACTACAAAGATATCTTCTTATTTTTTATTTACTTAATTTTGTTTTGGGGCCACCCCTGGCAGTGCTCAGGACTTACTCCTGGACCTGTGCTCAGGGATCACTCCTGAAAGGTCTCAGGGGACCATATGTGTGCTGGATCAAACCTGGGTCAGCTTCATGCAAGGCAATAAATACTTCCCTTTCCCACTGTACTATCTTTCCAGTCCTGCAGTAATATATGCATTCTTCTTAATATTAAGTTGAAATAACTAATTTGTTTTGTTTGTGGGTCACATTCAACTGGTTCTTTCACTCAAGGATCATTCCTGGCAATGCCTGGGTAGACCAGAGTGCCAGGGAATTAAACCCAGATCAGTTGTGTGCAAGACAAGAGTACTACCAACTGTACTACCTCTTCAGGTCCAGAACTGATTTGATTTTCATGGAGAATTGCACAACTCAACACAAGCTGAACACTCACAATTTCACATATGTGGACAGACAGCTACAACCAGACTGAAATAGGTCACTAGAAGTCATGTTTATTTTGACTGTCCTAAATGAAGGGTCCTTGAGGGAAGTCAATATTGTTCTACTTAAACACACAAACAGGAAAAATCACAAATAGAAGGAATGAACTGCTGGAGTGTCAGGTGGGTTAGGAAAAAGAAAACACCCAAAAGGTTTTAATCTATGGAAAAATTACCAAAATGGTTTGTTATAGATGTGGATGTGAAGGCAGTAAAAGGTTAAAACATATAAATATAATGCTGAGATTCTTGGAGCCATAAAGATGGAGTTCACACATAAGTTGGCACGGTTTCCACAGGAGAAATTTCTACCTAACCCCGAGCAATATTTTCTCTTTGTCCTGCTTGGGGGTCATACCTGGAGGTGCTGAAGGATTATTCCAGGCTTGTTTCAAGAATTATTCCTGGTTGGACTTGAGGGACCATATGGCATTCTGGGGATTGAGTCTGGGTTGGCTGTATACATGGAAAGCCACCTACCTACCCACCGTACAATTGCTTTTGTCCCCACTACAGGCATATTCTATTTAAGTTGCAAGTTTAGTAATAAAATCAGCAAGTGAACTCAAGAGTTATTTGGGAACTCTAAGGGCTGAAGCACATGTTTGCATGAGAAAGTCAGGAGTTCAATACTTGTCATCACGTAGTCCTCTAAGCTCCATCATGTGAGGCCTCCAGACAATTATTTTAGATGTAATTAGCTTTGATTACATTAAACGATGATAAAATCCAGGACAGCACTGAACTAGTATTTAGATGTCAGGAGACACAATCAGTAGGGAGAAAAAAGAGAACTGACCTCACTGGCATGTAATCAGCCACGAGATGAAGCAACCACTTACGTATAAAAATAAAAACTGATAGAAGATCATTGTCTGTGAAACAGGTGAGCCCAGTTTCTGCATCTTCATTCGGATCTGATCACAACTTTAAGCAAATGTTGAAATGAGTTTAACAAATGTAGAATGAATTTGACGTTGATGCAAAGAGTTAGTGTTCAGGGGCTGGAGCTATAGCACAGCATGTAGGGCATTTGCCTTGCACACAGCCAACCCAGATTCGATTCCCAGATCCCATATGGTCCCCTGAGCACTGCCAGGAATAATTCCTGAGTGTATAAGTCAGGAGTAACCCCTGTGGATCGCTGGGTGTGATACCTCCCCCACACAAAAAAAAACCCCAAAAGATAGTGTTCAAACATAAGAAATTCTAAGATTGTTCACTAATCCTGATTACTTCAACCCAGAGAGTCATATCAAACTGAAGGTTGAAGTTTCTCTAAAAATATGTGTATCAGATTTTTCATTACATAAAATATGATCAATATGGTTAAATATTAGCCAACTCAGTTATTAAGTACTAATTAATCATTCTCAAACTAAAATGGATTCTAACATTTGATTTAATTGATAATTTCAAAACATCAATCTAATTTTTGAAGTTTTTTTTTGGAAAATTTGTTGATCAAATAACATCTGTTATTATAACATAGTGTTTTGTGGATATCCCATCCAAAAGGATAATGAAGACCTTCTAAAGGTGTTCCAAGCACATTTTTAAAATTATCAAAAGACGAGGGGGAAAAAGAAGGCTAGTCATTTAGATTCATTTGTTTCTTGGTCTGCAGATATAAGGATGCTTCTTCCCTCTAGGGATTGGTGCTCCAAGATGAGGGTGGGGCTGGGTTGGGTTTGTGAGGGGAAGGTCAGATTGTCCTTCTTACACCTGTAGTCTCACAGATTCTGGTTTAAATTTACAGTATGTTGCTTTAGGCAACAAAGCCATTTTGTTGAAATATGATTTCTTCCAATCCACGAGTGCTTAATATCTCTTTCTGTCAATTGTGTCTTCAAAGATCATTCAAAAATGTTTGCTTCCACCATAAAGGTCTTTTACTTCTTTGGTTAGACTTATTGTAAGATATTTAACTCTTGGTATGATTGTCAATGAGATGGCTTTCCCAAGTTCCTTTCTACAAGTTCATTATTTTCTGGTGGAAAGACAGCAGGTTTCTTTATATTAATTTTGTAGCCTGATACTCTGCTTTAGTTGTTCATTATTTATGATAGCATTTCTTAGAAACACTTCAGATTCTTCTACCTATAATTATTTTATTAAAATAGCAATCGTCTTTTCAAACTTGGAATCCCTTAACATAACTTTTTGTCCTTACTGTGACCTTCAGCACTTCATTTAATAGTAGTAATTATCATTGTTTTTCTTGTTGCTGGTCAGAGAGACAAAGCCTTTATTCACTACAGCATATAAAGTTAGGTGGGGTGTCTTGTATATGGCCTTGATTATGGTAAAGTATATTCCTTCTGAATTCATTTTATTGAGTGTTTTATTTTTTTTTTTACATAAGGATATTAAATTAGCATCTTCCAGAGGGGTAGGTGAAGAGGGAATGGGAAAAACAAAACAAAGGACAATTGTATGGTGAAAGAAGGAACTGGGTTTTCAGGGTTGAAAGGGTAGCATGTATAGGGAAGAATTTTTAATAATGCTCACCTGGAATTTATTTGATTATATAACATGATGTTACATTAATGAAGATATATGACATATATTTGAATTAAAAATATTCTAAAACTTGTATCCATATCCAACGGAAATTTCCCAGGGTTGAGACCTCCAAACCTGCCTGGATCGGGACTGGGCCTCTTCTGCCCAGATTCCCTATTTTCCAGTAGCTAGGCGGTCACACCCAGGACTGCCCCTGGCGCCGTGTAATCCCACCAATGCCCAACATCCAGAGACTATAAAACCAAGTTCCTGGAAGACATCTTATAGCCTAGTTCACCCTCTGGGAGAATCTGGCAAGCTACTGATAGTTTCCTGCCCACATGGGAGAGCCACGTCAATTCCCCATGGCGTATTCATATGCTAAAACCAGTTACAATGATGGGTCTCATTCCCCTGACCCTGAAAGAGCCTCCAATACAGCACCATTGGAAAGGATGAGTAAAGAGACTAGAACGGATGACTGGTTGAGGAAACTTTGGTACATCTATACAATGGAATACTATGCAGCTGTTAGAAAAAAGGAGGTCAAGAATTTTGTAGTCAAGTGGATGGGCATGAAAAGTTTCATGCTGAGTGAAATGAGTCAGAAAGAGAGAGACAGACATAGAAAGATTGCACTCATCTATGGTATATAGAATAACAGAGTGGGAGACTAACACACAAGAACTGTAGAAATAAGTACCAGGAGGTTGACTCCATGGCTTCGAGGCTGGCCTCACGTTCCGGGGAAAGGTCAACTCAGAGAAGCGATCACCAACTACATTGTAGTCGAAGGCCATGTGGGGGAAGGGAGTTGCGGGCTGAATGAGGGCTAGAGACTGAGCACAGCGGCCACTCAACACCTTTATTGCAAACCACAACAGCTAATTAGAGAGAGAAAACAGAAGGGAATGCCTTGCCACAGTGGCAGGGTGGGGTGGGGGGGAGATGGGATTGGGGAGGGTGGGAGGGACACTGGGTTTACGGGTGGTGGAGAATGGGCACTGGTGAAGGGATGGGTTCCAAACTTTGTATGAGGGAAGTATAAGCACAAAAGTGTATAAATCTGTAACTGTACCCTCACGGTGATTCTCTAATTAAAAATAAATAAATTTAAAAAAAAATAAAAAAATAAAATCTCAGAGCTAGGATGAATGGAGACGCTACTGAGACCGCTGGAGAAATTTGACGATCAGTGGGATGATGATGATGATGATGGGGAGGAGGAGGAGGAGGAGGAGGAGGATGACGAAGACGACATATTTAGGGCTGTGTTAATATATAATGAAAAGCTCATAATTACCCCCAAATAGAAAAAAAATGCTTAGCTATCACATTGTCCTATTTGGGGCTTACATATTCTAAGCGTTATCACTCCCTAGCGTGGGAAGTGCCATTAAAAGGAAACAGTGAGGCCAGTGGTGCTGATTGGTCCTGATAAGAGAAAGCAGAGCTGCTGTGCTGCCCTGAGCTGCTGTTCCCACTGGAAATGCAACTTGACCTTCTCTAGGGCATTTGCAGGAGACTGTCACCTCCTCCTCTGGGACCTGCCTTATGGCGCCTCCATTAGACGAGCTAGATAGTGTAATTGGTAATTTTGTCTACACTCATTTCAGTAAACATAGGAATCATGGAAATAGATTTTTAATTATAACCCTGAAGAAGTTAGTAGAAAAAGACCACTCTAAAATCAGAAAGATTACTTCACAGAGCATATCCTAGGGATGCCATAAATTGAAAAATAATGGTGACTCATTTGGATTGGTGGATGTGTAACACATCAAAACGGAATATTTTCAAGTGCATTTAAACCCTATAAAATCTTACTGTCAAGATAGCTCAGATTAATCTTTTCACTTCACACTTAAAAGTCTACATCTGTGATAAACATCATCTATCAACCTCAGGGTTCACTCTATCACAAGATATTTTGATGCCTTACTCAATAGCTGAAATTGAAGGCCAGATTTTTCATCATGAAAAAAGTTACCTGCACGGATTTTTTTCTCCTTTCTATTTTTAAAAAGTTTAATTTTATTTTTTCCATGTTGTGCATTGAACTGGACCTCATACCTCATGTAGATTTTCAACGAATTTGGTCCTGGTCATTCAGACATTGTCATGTTTGTTTATATGTCTATTCTTCTGGTGAGAGTCTTAATTCCAGTCCCTACCTGAGAATGAGATCAAAGGCACGAGCTTGAAGAAAGAATAGAAGTGAGTTGTTTTCATCTTTATACTCATCTTGAAAGTGTTTTAAAAATATTAAATTTAGGAAAATTTACCTCCACCAAAATAACAGATTAAAAAAAATTGACAATAAAGGAAAGAAAAAGAAAGCAAAGTATCATTATACCACAAAACATCTAAAAGGGGCTGGAGCGATAGCACAACAGGAAGGGCGTTTGCCTTGCACACGGTTGACCCGGGTTCGATTCCAAGCATCCCATATGGTCTCCCGAGCACCGCCAGGAGTTATTCCTGAATGCAGAGCCAGGAGTTAACCCCTGTACATCGCTGGGTGTGACCCAAAAAGAAAAAAAAAACCAACCAAATGAAAGAAAAAACATCTAAAAGATTTGGAAAAATATTAAAATTTTAAGTAAAATAGTGAATTAATAAAACATTTAAAATTATTCACAGATCTAAGCAACAACAGAAAAATGATAAGGGAGCACTAAGTCTGTCAGGTGCTCATGGTTATCTCCTAATTATCCCCGTGAGTTAGAGTTTTGGTTAGTGTCACCCTAAAGGTTTACACGTTCAGTGAGTTATGAGATAAAACAGACTTTGAAATTGTGGAGGAAATTAGACAAAGAAGCCTAATTTGGATGATATCAGAAAAATTTAATCTGGGCATTTACCTTTGTAACCACATAATTCAGGGTCCAAAGTCTAAAAATGAAACAAAAAATTTGGAGATTTGGTTAAAGTATTCCTGATTGTTCATGATCCAAACACTAATATGGATCTAAGTTAAATGCTCTTTGAAAGAAAGTTCCTTAAAAAGAATTTTAAAATTTCAGAAAAAATTTATCAAATGTGTGGTAGGATTAAAAACAAAAGGGTTTGTGGGTCTGGGGTGGGTAGGGTACTTGCTTTGCATACAGCCAACTGTGTTTGATCTCAGGCATCCCATATGACCCCCTGAGCACCACCAGTAGTTATTCCTAGTACAGAGCCAGAAGTAATCCCTAATTATCTCTAGGTGTGGACCCGCCCCAATTTTTTAAAAGGGATTTGAGAGGGAGAGGTTGTTGGGAGAGTGAGTGGGTACACTGTTGAGGGTGTGGTGTTGGAATTGTGCATATGAGAAACCAATATTAATAGTATTGTAAACTACAGAATCCCAACAGAAACCAAATATTAAAATAAAAAGTACTCCTATCTATTTAAGCCATTCATGATGAACCTGTTATTTATAATCTCATAGAGACCATTTTTTTTTACAGAATGAAGTATTTTTATAATAGATCCCAAACCCAATAGAAAGACCAAGGACTCAAACTTAGGTTTCCTTTTTTATTTGCGAATTCCTTATTTAATATCCAGAAAAAAAGCAACAAAGGCATGCACATAATATAAAGTATCAGAAACAAGTCAAATTAGATAATAAGCAGCAAATCAAAAAATATTTGAGACAGAGGAATTATCATCACTAGTTTATAAAACAATAGTAAACATAGTTATATACCAGGAAAAATTAACATCAGAATGAGAATATGTACCATAAATTATCACAACTATTTGGGGAAAATAGAATTAAAGCCAGAATTGTAAAGTGAAAATAAAAAAATATGAAAAGAGTTTAGACATTTTCGTACTAGAAAAGTATTGAACTGGAAATCACCTGGAATGCAGCAGACACAGAAATGGAAAATTATTAACACATGCAGATCAAAGTAAGAAATTTCAGCAAATATCTATGTGGACATAATAGAAATGTGTGTGAAACTCAGATAAAGAAATAGCACTGACAGTTTCCTCAACTAATAATAAAAGACGTGTTCTCAGAATCAGGAAGACCACAAAAATTATCAAATGCCAGAGCCAAAGATATTTATATCTGGTCACTTCTGGTGAAACTGCAGTGTGTGTTCATAGAAAAGGACAGCAGTGCTCTATCTCTCTTCCACCACCCACGTTTGGTAGTCTCACACCGCTTCCCCACCCCTGGGAGGCTGATGGCAATGGGCAGGCGAAGGAAGGAACGAGTGCCAGGCTGGTCGGTATCAATTGCAGTTTATTCCAATCTTCATTCCCCTTCTGCTTCTGTCTCTCCGCCCTTCTCGCTCTCACTTCTGACTTTGTCTATTACTTCTGACTCTGACCCTTACAGAAGACTCTGGCTTTCACTCGCGCTGTGCTCTTTCTTTCCCCTGCTTCTGACTCCCTGATTCTCTTTCACCTTGTGCTCTGCTTCTGTGTCTTCTCCCCTCACTTCTCCTACAGTCTTAGTTTATATAGCACTCACATAGGGTGGTAACACAAAGGTGGTCAGAACATTAACAAATCAACAAAGAGATGTAAGACCACTCCTCCAGGACAAAATCTCATCTAAGGAGATTACTCCAGATTACTAGGAGATCCGCTCAAGGGTGGGATCCAAACAAGGGTGTGTCGCTTTCTTCTTTCCTCAGCTAGTAATTCACTTACTTCTAATATTTCTAGCAATGTCATTCTGTATGAGCACAGTAAGAGACATAAATTTAAAGTTTGGTTCTTCCTGGGGACATCTCACTATACATTCCAGACCACAGTCCTCAGGCCAGGTTAATCTTCCTAACCCCAACAGGGTCCTAATCTCATAGTTACCTTTGGATCATGACAGCATTTGTCCATGACCATGCTCTCAACTTGTAGTTGAGTATTGCGGCACTTTGGCCTGGCCCATTTCGATGCCAGAGTAGCTCACAGCTTGCCCTGGGTCCATTCTGTCCCTCATCGGGACCCTGATTTTGGGGTGCTAGGAACTAAGGGCAACTGAGTCAAGAAAGCAGATGCCCAGGAGTAAATATTATTCAGAGTCAATCAACTCTCAAGTTATAAGAGCATAATATTAACTGTCTTCCTGTGTCCATACAGAAAGGACATTGCTTTAAGGTAAACTATGCAAAAGATGGAGAAAAGCAATATTTAATTTACAACACAAGTTAATGTCTTAGAAGGATCTGATTTTACAAGTTAACAATCTGATTAGGGGAAAAGGTGATCAATTGGTTGGGGAGGAGAGCGAAGAGAAGAGTTTACAGATAAACAGAGGAATGGGAGTGACTTGGGAGCACTCTTATAGGTGTAACCCAATAAGCCTAAGATCCTTGCAGCAAGACTAAAAGGACAAACCCAATGTCATCCTACAGCAGAGCACATAGGAAAAATAAAACTTGAAAGCAGAGGAATAAGAATAGCAGCAAGAGACCAAGAAAACAGTAGAAGATTGGAGAAAATCATGGCCAGCCCTGAGTTCTTTGCAAAGAGAAAAACTATGAGGATGGGACTGGAGCAATAGCACAGTGGGGAGGGCGTTTGCCTTGCACGCGGCATATCTGGGTTTGATTCCCAGCAACCCATATGGTCCACTGAGCACCGCCAGGAGTAATTCCTGAGTTTACGAGCCAGGAGTCACCCCTGTGCATTGCCGGGTATGACCCCCCAAAAAAGCAAAAAAGAAAACCTGTGAGGACAAATGAAGATACTTTCAGACAAGTAGAAATGAATGTATCATTACCAATAGACTTTTACAAAAGCAGTATGTGAGGGAGACGGACAATTATTTCCAAAGGAAATGATCTGATACAAGAAATAATGTTGAAATAAATAGGTGTGAATCAATTTAAGCAAACACTGACTATGAAAACATGATATTCACATTTTGTTTCATAAGAACTTTTAAATGATGTCTCAAACATTGAACAACTACTGTGTAAAAGGTCATATAAGAAGGTTCAATGCTAAAGATGTTTGTAATGTTTGAGAGAAGAAAACAATTATTGATTAGATACCATTAGAGTGGAATGCCAGGCAAAAAGTGATGTAGCAGGCACCACTTATGATTGCCCTCTTTCTCGTAAAACTCTTTTTGTACTTTTTATCATGTCTCTTGACTCATTGACCTTTGAGCAGCAGTGGAACTGGACTGTCCAGGTGATACTTTGGCCGCCTGACTGGGAGTGGATTCTGTTATCATTGGGAAATGCTGAGGTAAGCGTCATAGCCAACATGACTCTCTTTGTCCTGGGGCCAACCCTCACCTTCCTGGCCTGATGCCAGCTACCTCTTGTGCCACCTCTATTAGGTCAGAGGCAGAGTAGCCATGAGAAGTAGGTCAGGGTTGGTCAATCCACCATATTTGTGTGGCCACTTCTGTGTCTGAATAGGGAAAGTTGTTCTGGGTTGCATGCTCAGTAATTTCCTTTGCCTCTGTCTTCATCTTCACCTTTACTTTGAACTCAGGGCAATTTTGCACGTACTCTCACAATACTTGTTGAATTTAATTGGAATCTGTGAATTGATTCATCTGTCTCTCTGTGTGTGGCCACTTCTATATCTGTTACTTCTCAGGGAAAAAAAGTTTTCTGAGAAAGGGAAATTCTAGTGGTTTTCTAGAAAGGGAAATTACCTTACCATTTTCTGAGAACTCTTGTAGTTGAAGGAGAAACCATGGTATTCTGATGATTTGGTTCAACCGGATAATAAAGAGAACAGGCTGAATCATGGCGAGACGGAAGCAATGGGAGGTCAGGAAACTAGTTAGCAGTTTGAGGGACCCAAGAGTCACTTAGCTAAAAAAAAAATTTGATGAGCTCTTCTATCCACCTCATGATCCCACACCTTTGGGAGAGGTTGGATGGGTGTTTTTTTTCATGTGTCATGTTTTGTTTGTGTTATGTGTTATATGCTATGATATTTGGATTTGTCTATGAATATAAGGATTTAGATTTTTTAAATGTTTGCTTCATAACTTTGTGTTGTGGCATCAGGGTTCTGTCTTTTATATTATCATAAGAAAGAAGGATTAAAACCGAATGAAGTCTGCCAAAGTCTCAGTAGGCGTTGGTCATGACTGTTAAGGTTCAAAACCTGTATTAAGCTTAAAAGCCACAAATCTAAAGAAGAAACAGAACAGATGGATAAGTGTCTCTTAATATGATGCTGGTAAGGATTTAGGACCTACAGAAAATAAGACAAGAGGAGTTAGACTATTTTACCTATCCTGTGTGAAATGCACCTTTTGTGCCCTTTATTAAGAGAAGATCATGAGATTGGAGTGTTTTTTCTCTTGGTTTGATACATTGGTATTAAAATGATTGAGTAGCAATAAGGTTTTTAGTTTGTGATGCAAGTTGTGTTATGAACTGACTGTCTTTTTAAAGATGAAGGCATAATTTCAGAAACATTAAGGAGAAATTTCTTGAAGCAGAAGCAGACAACTATTTTGAAATTAAATCAACACACACACACATACACATATATATTTTTTGCTTTTTGAGTCACACCCTGCAATGCACAGGGATTACTCCTGGCTCTGCACTCAGGAACTACCCCTGGCAGTGCTCAGGGGACCATATGAGATGCTGGGAATCAAACCCAGGTGGGCCACGTGCAAGGCAAATGCCCTACCCACTGCGCTATCACCCCAGTCCCGGCACTGTTATATTTTTACAAATATTGGAAGCTCAAATTTTTGAAGCTTGTAAAGTCCTGAAGTTTTAATGAAAATTAAGACTTATTTTTGTGTTTGAATGTATATTTATAGGTCTCTCCCTCTTTCTCTGAAAGAAATATTTGGACTATCTCACCCCAAATATTTATGATCAGAAGTAATTTTAAAAAATAGAAACTGCTTTAAAATGGCTTTGTTCGAAACCTGCACATCTTTAAAGTGATAAAGTTGAATAGAATTTTATCATATCCATGTTTATTAACTAGAATTAGCTCATGTTATCTGGACATGAAAAGTAACTGATGTAGTCTTCTAAGGTTTTGAACTGGTATGGAAAAAAATTGAGAGTCACCTGTGGTAATGTCAGTGGAATTTCCAGGTCAGGGAACTTGCTTGGGAAGTTAAATAAATAAGTACATAAATAAGTCAGGTGATAGACGTTCTAGAAATAATTGATCTCCGAGTTTTTTTTTTATAAATTGAAGTTTAAGGACCACTGAAATAGAGTAGGGAGAGGATTAATTCAGGCAAGATCATGGTTCCAGATTGACTGGACTGAGTCTGCTCTGTTGAAGCTAAAGTGCTGAGTACTAATGGAGGTGTAGGGAATCTATTTTGACTATATGTCCCAAATCTCTTGGGAAAATAAAACCATATGAAGTTTAGAGTTCATTAAGCATTTAGATAACTATAATGTTAGTTATTAGATCCCATTTACTTTTAGGTTTGTTTTGGGGCCATATCTGGTGATGCTCAGGGATCTCTTGAGGTAATCTCAGGGTGCCAGGGATTGAACCAGAGTCAATTATGTGCAGGGCAAGTGTCTTACCTGCTGTATCATTTCTCTGGCCCTGAACTTAATTTACTTTTAAAATTAGTGTTTCACAAGGAAAGAAACTCAAACTACAATGAAAAGACCCAACACTGAATGGGAGAAAATATTTGCACACACTGCATCAGATAAAGTTTTATTAGCCAAGATCTATAAAGTACTCACAAAAATCAACTTCGAAAAAATCCAATGACCCTATCGACAAATGAGGCAAGGAGATGAATAAGCACTTCAAAAGAGACATATGGATGTCCAATAGGCCTATGAAAAAGTGCTCACCACCCTTCATGATTAGGGAAATACAAATCAAAACAACAGTGAAATGTCATCTCACACCAGTGAGAATGGCACATATCAAAAAGTTTGGAAACAGCCAGAGTTGGTGGGCTTGTGGTGAAAAAGCAACCCTCATAACCCTCATCCACCATAGGTGAGAATGTTATCTGTATTGGCCTTTATGGAAAGCAATATTAGATCAAACAAAAAATAGGAATAAAAATAACCATAAAGCACAGAAACACCACTTCTTGCCATCCATTCCCAAATTACACTCATTTGAAAGAAAATATGCACAACCGTGGTCATCACCACACTTAGTTAAAATTTTGGACAGTCTGCTTCTAAAGGCCATACAACTTGAATATGGAGATCTTGATGCAGAGTGTAGATACTGCACAGTAATTTCCTATTTTTCTGAATGCTGAAGGACATCGAAAATACTGTGAACCATAAACATCTCTTAACTGAAGAAGCGTGGACTGAAACAGGGAATTGGCAGTTCTTGAGCTCTCAACTGAATTTTCAGTCCTTCCATCCTAACTCCTTTCTTCACCCTTTTGCCTTTAATTTTATATAGACACAGTTCTTTTAGTGAACTTACCTGTCTTCAGGACTTATTGATTCTCTGATATAATTACAGAAAACAGCTGAAATTTCTCAAAAAGTTCTGATGGCAGGACTATAAATATATTTTTTAAAAAAATCTATTACTGCAAATGTTTTTTGTATTAAAGCTTACACCAATGGGAAGGGCCCTGAAGGTATAATGTAGTCTACCTTTGAAGGGATATTTTCCACATCAGGTCAGTTTACTTTAGTTCATTTATCTTGTTCATGAAGACCCGATTTAATTGTCATGAAATAACCAACTCTGAGTTGTCATGGTGTTGCTAAAATGATTGACCAATAGATGGGAATAAAAGAAATAGCTTAAAGGGGAAATACAATAATAAAAACTAATTAAAATAAATAAAACTAATAAAAACTAACATGCTCAAATCCTAAGAAAAATGGGTAGAGGATTATTTCTCCTACTATGTCAGTCTCTTCCATCTCAAATTCCCATGTTCAGCAGGAAACATCTAGAATTGACTCAATACCCCAACTTATGTTGCTATTAAAAACAAAAATGGGCAGTGTAGATTAAAACCGATGCAGAGATCAATATTAGACAAGGCAAACTGTCCATGCTTGTCCTTTTACAACCTAAAGCTAAGGATAGTCTTTCATGGGGCTGGAGACATAATAGTACTGTGGGCAGAGCACTTTCCTTGCACAGGTCACCAGGGTTTAATCTGCAGCACTGTGAATAGTCTCCCAAGCTCAGCAAGGAGTGATCCCTGAGTACAAAGCAGGAACAAAGCCCTGAGCACAACTGTGCATTGCCTAGAAAATGATAGGCGAAGGGAGAGAGAGATAAAACGATAGAGAGAAAGGGGAAGAGAGAGAAGGAGAGAGGAAGATGGAGAGAGGGAGACAGAGGGGGAGAGAGAGAGGGAGAGAGAGGGAGAAAGAAAGAAGAGAAATATGCTTTGTAGATATGATGGAGTGTACCTCAGGGAACCAGTCGCATTCTTGAGCCCTCTGGTGCAACCCACCCCTTCTCAAAGCATGCTTACCTGTATTTATTCCCTACAAAATCTGCTCCTTATGACTCTTCTTTACTGAGAGGACATGAACTTGCCCTCTTCTAACCTGCTCAATTGTTTATAATAAAGTTCTCTCTCAAACCTTGTCATTATGTCTCTGTAATTATTTTCTCTTGAGTTCCAGTGGAACTGAATATCCATTCTTAAAATATTATATTCAGTAGTAGTGGTGATAGTAGACATTTCTTTCCCGTGCTTGATATAAGAGGTAAGAATTTTCAGGTGGGATTTTGTTTATTTGTTTGCTTTTAACTGTGACATTAGTTGTGGGTTTTTGTATATGACCTTTAAAATATTGAGGTAAGTTCCTTTTTTTATTTTTGAAAGTTTTAATTTTTATCACAAATGTGTGTTGAATCTTGATAAAAACCTTTTTTTACATCTACATATATGATCATGCCATCTTTATCTTTCCTTCCTTTGATGTGATCTATCACATTAACTGATTTTGCATCTATTCAACTATTCTTCACATCTCTGAAATGAATCTGTTGTTTCTTTTAATGTATTATTGAATCTGGTTCACTAAAATTTTGCTGAGGATGTTTTTGTCTATATTCATCAGAGCTAATAGTGATGAATATAGAATATTTCTATTCTTTTGTTGTTGTTGGTTGGTTGGTTGGGTTGGGCCACATTATGTGGTGCTCAGGGCCTATTTCTGGCCTTGAACTCAGGTATAACCCCTGAGATACTTTGGGAATAGTATATGGTTCCAGGGATTAATGGGGTAGGTCACACACAAGTCCCTATTGTACCGTATTTCCAGTCCCAGTCTTTATACTCTATTAGTGATGTCTTAATTTACTTCTGGTTTCAGCATAATGTTGGTCTCATAAAAACTGTGAGGAGGAATTCCTGTTTATTCCAGTTACTCTAAGACCTTGAGAAAGGCAGGTATTAAGCCCTCTTTCAGGGTTCAAAAGAACTTCCTAGTGAATCTGTCTGGATCTGGGCTTTTGATTTCTTTCTTTCTTTCTTTCTTTCTTTCTTTCTTTCTTTCTTTCTTTCTTTCTTTCTTTCTTTCTTTCTTTCTTTCTTTCTTTCTTTCTTTCTTTCTTTCTTTCTTTCTTTCTTTCTTTCTTTTTGAATGGGTCAAGAAAGAACATTATTGGCAAGAAGCTGACAGGTTGGTAGATGGTGACTCTATTTTCTGGTTGAGTAGACCAGGGAAGCATACTCTAACCTAGTGGCATGGTGTTTGGTGAGGCCTGTGGCAGTCAGTTTGACTAAACCAGGACACCAGCCTTCTGTTCAAATGTTAAAAATGAGCTACATGTGCACAGCATGCAATGGGAGGCCAATGAAGGGCTCTGTTGGAAGTGGATCTTGGGGTGTAGGGCAGGATAGAGACTTTGAAACACAGTGATATGTCACTTACGGATGCTGATGCTCTCCCGGAACCTGGTCAATGACATTTGCTTGTGATGATTTCGCCATGAGCGTTTTCAAGTGTTTGTTCTAAGATAATTCTCTTCTCAGCTGCAGGACATACAAGCTAAGATTCAGTATGCCCAGACACCGCTAAATCAAAACAACACCATTTACAGGGATATAGTTTCATTTTATTGGAAAATTCATGGTATGTAATATTGTGTAACAAAGAAGATAAAACAAAAACATTAAAGTACTTCTGCATGAGAAAAAGGAAGGGAGAATATAGAAATAAAGGAACTCATTAAACATGAACATTAGTGATTTCATTAAACTCAATTGATTCCAAAAATTACTCAAGTGCTGGACTGAATACTTAATTTTGCACTTTTAGGATAGAATATTTGAGGTACCAGAGAAAGACAGGAAGGAAGCCTAGGACTATATTGACTCTATAGTAGGGGAAGGAGAGAAAGTCTTACCAACAAGGTGACAGTGTCAGCTTCTGAGCCCGGCGCCTAGCAGCAGCATTGCTTCTGGCAGCAGCACTTCTGCTGGCAGCAGCCCTTGCTACAGCCACAGCCCTTCCCGCAGCCGCAGCCACAGCCGCAGCCGCGACAGCCAGAGCTGCAGCAACAAGGCTGGCAGCAGCAGGTGCGGCGGCAGCAGCAGACCACGGGTTGGCTGCAGCAGCCCCCACAGCAGCCACAGCAGCAGGGGCAGCAGCCGGAGCAGCAGCCCACGCGGTAGCATCTGCAGGTGGTGCAGCTGCCACAGCCGCCACAGCCACAGCCGCCACAGCCACAGCCACCACAGCCACAGCCACCACAGCCGCCACAGCCGCCACAGCCACCACAGCCACCACAGCCACCACAGCTGCCACAGCCACCACAGCCACCACAGCCACCGCAGCCACCGCAGCGAGTGCAGCAGACATAGGTGTGACCTCTACAGCCACAGCACCCCATGGTGTCAGTCGAGAGGAATCAGGAGAGCTGAGGAGGTTGGTTCAGGAGGTGAGGCAGGTTGGGGCCCCTCTGCTCAAGGAGTCCCTTTTATCCATCGAGAAGAAAGAGAGAGGGCAGACTTGTGATCACCTCCCTGGGGTTCTTGGTGGTGGAACATGTGCACTGGTGAAGGGATGGGTGTTCGATCATTGTATAACTGAGACTTAAGCCTGAAAGTTTTGTAAGTTTCCACATGGTGATTCAATAAAAAAAAATTCACATCTGTGTCCAACTTATTAATTGATCATTTAAGTTCTTTCAAGAGTAATGTACATAAGTGTTTCCAGATGAACTGGAACTGTCCTTGAAATAAATGGCACTTTTTCATTTATATTAAACCTGAAAGTGGCCTTTAGAACTTTGAGGTGATATTCCTCTCCTCCTTTTCTCCCTGTGCTCACGTGCATTGACCTGTTTCTGTGCAGACTCCTTTCCCTGAGATCTGTCTCCGTGCTCGATCCACACAAACACGCAACCCCACCCCCCCACCTGTGTAGCTGAGAATTTTCACTTTACTTTCACTTTACTTTGATTACATTTAATATTTCAAAAAAACCTCACTATTATTGTTTGGAGTTTCCCTCCCAAAATCAGACCTGCTACAGCAGGTCTTTACAAAGGAAGCATTTGATAATTTGTTTTCCATTGCTGAGAATGAAGAGATATGAGGTTGCGCGGCACAATAGCAGCCACACGGTTTTGGATTTCTGTATTTCAGTATTTTAGTAACTAAGTCCAGCGAAATTTCTGCCAGAAATTGCATCATTGCAAGCTTGTACCTCTCTTTAGTGGTCCTTATAATATGGCAGTCGCCACGCCTCCCCTCCCCCTCCCGCCCTTGAAAGGAAAAGCCGAGAGAGAAAAACCTTTCCCCTCCTGGGGTGGCATGGGGCCATGGCTTAGTTCACAGTCTAGAGACATTTCTACAAGAAGCTGCTGGTGCCAAAAGTAGATAGTGGCCTCGGGGATCATGGTCATTCAGCAACAGAGAGGCCGCACACGTGCAGCCGCTTGGGTCACGTCTCGGCAGAGCGGCGCCAGTAACCAGATGAGAAAATTTTTTAAAGGGAGTGACTTGTCGAGTTCAGACTTTCACATTTCCTCCCCTACTTCTGAGAGGATTTTGTTTAAGCAGGAGATCCCAACTAATATGAAAGAAAACCACCAAGGATCAAAGGAACTGGCAACATGGAGAGTTATATCTCAAGATCCCTGAGATTCAAGTGTTCTGTGGAAACGTACTTATGTCTATCGTGTTGGCACTCCTAGATTTGTTGCTGAGACATTTTTTTAAAAGGAAAGCTAAACATGTTCTGTTGATCAGTGGATAAAGAAATCGTGGCATGCACACACAATGGAATACTATTCAGCTATGAGAAATGATGGGATTTTGCAATTTGCTGCAAGTTGGATGGAATTGTAGGCTATGATGCTAAGTGAAGTGAGTCAGGGAGTAAAAGATAAATACCAGATGATCTCGTACACATTCAGAATATAAAGAAAAAAAGAAAGGCATTCAACAGTTCCCTCTGGAAACAAGCCTGAGATTTGATGGCCAGATGGGGAACGGAGGGGTTTGGGTGTGGAGGAGGAAAGGATCAACCATGAGGTGTTGGTGGGGGGGAACTTCGAACACTACTGGAGGGGGTGGTATGCTAAACTGCGGCTGTGAAACAAAGACTTCAATCCTGATGTAAACCATGATACATATATAACTAAAAAATAAAAAGAAATCTAAAGTTAGCATAAGTATTGGGTCAATTATAGCTAAACTTTATAATTAAACTGCGGCTGTGAAACAAAGACTTCAATCCTGATGTAAACCATGATACACACATAAATAAAAAATAAATAAAAAGAAATCTAAAGTTAGCATAAGTATTGGGTCAACTATAGCTCCAAGAGTGTAAACAGAGAACGAAATAGACTCTGTATATGGAAAGAAAAATAGTCACATGAGGAAGTGAACACTGGCCACATGTACTGGCCATTCCCTCTCCCTCTTCATCTAAGATGGTACTTAAGGGCCGCCCCCAGCAGAAGGACCTCATCCTCCCTCACCTCCTAAACCAACCTCCTCACCTCTCCTGACTCCTCTCGACTGACACCATGGGGTGCTGTGGCTGTAGAGGTCGCACCTATGTCTGCTGCACTCGCTGCGGTGGCTGTGGCTGCGGTGGCTGTGGCTGTGGTGGCTGTGGTGGCTGCGGTGGCTGCGGTGGCTGTGGCTGTGGCGGCTGTGGCAGCTGCACCACCTGCAGATGCTACCGCGTGGGCTGCTGCTCCGGCTGCTGCCCCTGCTGCTGTGGCTGCTGTGGGGGCTGCTGCAGCCAACCCGTGGTCTGCTGCTGCCGCCGCACCTGCTGCTGCCAGCCATGTTGCTGCTGCTCTGGTTGTGGCGGCTGTGGCTGCGGCTGCGGGAAGGGTTGTTGCTGTAGCAAGGGCTGCTGCCAGCAGAAGTGCTGCTGCCAGAAGCAATGCTGCTGCTAGGCAGGCCCTAGCCTCGGGGTAGGCGCTGCAGGGACTGTCTTGCTGGTAAGACTCTGTCTGTCCCTCTGCTTGTCCTCTCTCATTAGCCCAGCTGGGGCTGACCTGACACAGGTCCTCAGGCTGTGGAGACGCAGCCTCATGCCCTGCAATCCTGCTTCAGATGAAGAATCACCAGAATGAACCTGCTTTGATCACCAAAGTATGAGCCAAGAACAATATGGCAAAGTTTTCATGCCATTCTCTCTTGAAAAAAGTCATCAAATGTATGGTGCTTTCCAAGTAAAATGTGGTTGGAGATCCCCCCCGGGAAGGGAGATGTGTGCTGAAAGTAGACTAGAGACTGAACACAATGGCCACTCAACACCCCTATTGCAAACCACAACACCCAATTGGAGAGAGAGAGAGAGATCAAAAGGGAATACCCTGCCACAGAGGCTGGGTGGGGTAGGGGGGGAGATGGGATTGGGGGGTGGGAGGGATACTGGGTTTATTGATGATGAAGAATGGGCACTGGTGGAGGGATGTGTTTGTGAACATTGTATGAGGGAAAAACAAGTTCTAACATGTGTGAATTTGTATCTGTACCCTCATGGTGATTCACTAATTAAAGAATAAAATAAATTTTTAAAAATGTATGGTGTTTTTTCCATGTCTCTACTTTCTCCTTTTCAACCTATTTGTGACTGTTTTCTGATTTTATAAAGCTTGGATATATTTGTCTTAATAAACTTATCAAATGACAATAAAGATCCAGCAAAGTATCCTGTGTATTTTTTTAGTGTGTCTCATGAAAAATATGCAGTTAAACACTTCAAAGTGACTAAGAACTGTCATGCTTGGTTGAGATAAGGTTTATAAGAATTAATGTACTATCTCTCTCTGGTAGATTTCTACATGGTGGTAAAATATTTGTGGCTTTAAACATATTCTTTTGTATGTCATGAAATATGTCCTGGAGACACTTAATATGCCAAAAACAGTAACAACAAGTCTCACTATGGAGACGTTACTGGTGCCAGCTTGAGCAAATCAATGAACAATGGGATGACAGTGTTATACAGTTATATATATATGTATATATATATATATATATATATATATATAAACCCTTCTGTAATGTAAGTGATATGAGAAAGGGGCCATGGCAATGGGATTCCTAGGAAGTAATCAAACCACCCTAGCAAGAGACTCTTACCTACGAGGTAGAAGCCTCATGTGAGATAGCTTGGGGAAAACCCTATAAAAGCCACCTTGAACAAATAAAGGATGCTCATATGCTGCCCGAGCCCATGTGCTGCTTGTCCTCATGTGGCCGAGCACATGTGGTATTCGAGCACATGTGTTGTCCACACCTCCCCTCTTGAGATGTGTATTGGGGCTCTCTCCATCTCTGGAGAAGCCTGTGTTCTCTCTTGAGTGCATTACTTTCTCTCCCTTTTCTCTCCCTCCTCCCCCTTCCTAAAAACCTCCAAATAAAATCTGCTTTTACTTCATCATCCTGAAATTCTTTTCTGTGAGATAGGAAAAAGACTTGGAAGGCCTGGACAAGGCCTAGGACTCACTTTCCTTTCCTGCAGAGAAACTCCTCACTCCAGCCTGAGTCCACGGATCCCTGAGAAACTGGGTGGTGAGGATCAGGTCCCACACCGTGAAGATCAAGTGGACGTCAGCTGTGGCTTGATGGCCACCTAGTGGGACCTGTGGGACTCTGGCCCATGCTGTGCAGGGGCTCATCTACAGGCGATATCCACCCTAGCCTTCCCAAACTGGTCCCAGGATGGCAGAGGTGGATCAGGAGAAAGTGACCATCTCTCTACTATGCCTCACATAAGCCACCTGTGGGTGCCCGCCGACTTCATAAGCACACTATAATAATTAATTTACAAGGCCACAGAGATGCTTTCAAGCTTCATGTCCTCCCCACTCCTACCCCATGCATGTAGAACACACAGTATAGACCTAGCAAGACCCTTCTTTGAGTTCAGTGCCTTGGCGATGAACTGTCGTTGGTTTGCTGCCTCAATGAGCTCGCTTCTAAGATGAGAGATGGAGGAAGGAGCAGAAGATACGTCTTACACTGGCTCAGGAGCTGCATGTTACTCCCCCTACTTCCTGCCCCAGGACAAAGGGCCAGTGGCTTTGCTCGACCCCCCTTTCCTTTTTGTGGTCTCCCACCCCCAGCTGAGGCCGCAGTGTGGAGGCTCACAGGAGTTGATGGAAACCACTGCAGAAAGGATTGGAGCAGGAGCAAGAAGAACAACCCCTCAAGACCCATGTCACCAGTGCCTACAGGGAGTGTCTGGGGGGTTCCTTGAGTGACCGAAAGCACATGGGTATTTCCCACTTGCGAAGGACCCTGGAAGGTCATAGATATTGTCTCTGCAGAGGAATTACCACGTGCTCATGTTCCAGCTGTCATGTCAAAGGAACCAGATGCCACAGAAGAGGAGAACTTGCATCAGCAAATAGGGCTGGTGGCTCAGCTCTGAGACTGAGAGCAGGGCGGGAAGCACAGGCACAGCCCGGGCCGGGAGTTTGACTGCATTACTGAGCGGCATCCAATGTGAGACTTCTGCTTTTCTTTCTGAGGGTGAAAGCAGCTAACAGAGAAGTATCAGAAGCCTAGCATGTTTTTAGAAATGATTTTCTTCTCACCTTGCAAATATTAATTAGAACTTATAATGGGCTACGCACTGTTCTAGGAGCCAAACTATTTCAATGAATGAAATAGACAAAAAGTCATGTGCTCCTGTAACTCACCTCCACATCAGAATATTTAGGATTATGTATGATAGAAATACTATTCAGCTTGGTGACTATGGACAGACTGGAAGTACAAGTAGGTAATAGCCATATCATCATATATAAAATAAATTTCAATCCCTTGTTATGATACCAGCCCTAGAAACCATCTCATTATGTCGATAACCAGCCGAGGCAGGTTTGCTTCACAATGGTCTGACCTTAATAACTTACAGAAATGAAGCCAGGATTGGGGCCAGAACCACAGTAGAGTGGGAAGGGCACTTATCTTGCATGTGCCCAGGTTTGATCCTTGGCACCACATTTGGTGCCCTCAGCCATATTCTCAAAAATAGTGAAAACCTAGAAACAACGAGATAGGAATGACAGTACATACTGGGTAAGAGATCAATTGATCAAGATGACTTAACTCTCATCAACATATATGCACCTGATAAAAGAGTAACAGAGTTCATTACACACCTGCTAAAAAACTTGAGATAAAATGATGGTAGCACAGTAGTTGTGGAAGTTTTTAACATCTTCATCTTGTAATTGGACAGATGAATCAGGCAGGACATTAGTACAGAAACAAAAACCCACACAAGGAATCTTGAGGAGTAGGATTAATTCACATACATAGAACCCTCTATTCCTGAAAAACCAAGTATGCATTCTCTGCCAGTGTGCGTGGAACATTGTCCAAGATAGATCTCACTCTGGGGCACAATTAGAGTATCCATAAAATATTGAAATAGAATTTATATAAAGTATCATCTCAGACCATAATGCTGTGAAGGTATAAATTAATAAGAAAAAGAAAGATGAGACAAGCTCCAATATTTGGAAACAAAATGCTAAGTAACTTTGGATCAGAGAAAATACTGAAGAAGAAATAAAAGTTCCTCAAAATGAATGAGAATGAAAGCAGAAACTATCTGAATCATAAGACACAAGAACAGTAGTACTAAGAGGGGGAATTCCATAGCAGTGCAGGCTTAAGTTAAGAGAGAGCTAAAATAAATAATCTACTATCACAGCTAAATAAATTGGGAAAAAAACAAAAGGTAAGCAAAAAAGTAAGTACAAGGGAAGAAACAATCATGAAAAAATAGGGACAATATTGTGAAAAGGCATTAATTCTTAGCTATTATTAGGAAAATGCAAATAATAATGAGGTATCCTTATACAGTTATATAAAAAGATATAATTATATAAAAATACTGGAATTATATAAAAATACTAGAAATTAGTAGCTTCTAGTATTGTAGATAAAACTTGTTTGTGGTAAAAAGGGAAACCATCATACACTTTGGTGGGAATGTTATCTGGTTTAGCTTCTATTCAAAACAGTATGGAGACTTCCTAAAACTTAGGAATAGAGCTTCCATATGACTAAGCAATCCCACTTCTTGGTATCTATTCCAGGAGCACAAAAGCGTCATTTTGAAAGTAAGTATGTCCACCTATGTCAATTGCCATACTTAGTACAATATATATGATGTTGAAAAAAACTTAAATGTCCACGCCAGATGAAAGAATAAACATATTGCTGCTTATATACAGGAGGTAATACTATTAATCTACAAGAGGGGATTAAAAACTTGCAATATACTGCAGCTGGTGGAACTAGAGTGTATCATGTTAAGTGAAATAAGTCAGAGGGAGAAGGGCAAGTACCATATGATTTTACTCATTTGTAGTATTTATAGAGGCAGAACAATTGAAGAAACAATAAGGATAATGCAAATCCTAGACCTGGGTGTATAGAACTGAGATGACCAAGAAAGGAGCAAGATTTGGGGATGGAAGAAAGGTGGGGGAAGAGGTATGAATAGGTGAACTAAAAAATAAGATGAGGACATTGGGGCCAGAGCAATAGTACAGTGGGTAGGGCATTTGGCAGCATGCAGCTCACCCTGGTTCAGTCCCCACCACCAGGAGTGCAGAGTCAGAAGTAAACCTGGACATTGCTGGATGTGACCCAAAATTAACCCCTCCCCCTCAAATAACATGAGGACATTGATGGGGCTTACTGGGCACTTTGGTGATGGTGAGCTGCAGTAACTGTACAACAAAATTATAAACAAACATTAACTCTGATGTAAGCATATTATCTCAACTACAACAATTTAAGAAAGGAGTGAAAAATCTGGAACAAAGAAAAAAATCCATCATTTGGACAAAATTAAATGAAGAAATGAATCATACTATAACCATGGAAGGAATGCATATGGATGCAATAAAATCCCATGTCCACAATGAGGAAACCACAACAAGAAACTTAACAGCACAGGCCAGAGAGGAAGGATTACCTGGGTGTGGAGACGCAGCAAGGGAAGGTAGAATTACATTCTGTCATCTTGGCCCTAGACTATTACATTCATAATCTAATTAACCAATAAAAAAGGATATGCCTAGAGTGATTTTGATCCAAGTGATTAAGGTCTACCGTTTCCTGTGCCCCTGAGGTACTGTAAAGATCAAAACATATTAAAAATAGATTAGGAGAGATTAGTAAATTAGGGAATATGTTGATGCAGAGGATTCTGGAGTCGTGATGGCAGGACTTTATTTGTCTGCATCTCCCAGGTTCTTCAATAATTTCAAGAATGGAAATATTGGGCTGGAGCAATAGTACAGTAGATTGGGCATTTTCTTTGCAGGCGGCTAACTGGGGTTCAATCCCTGGTATGCCCTATGGTCCCCCAAGCATTAACAGGAGTGATTTCTGAGTACAGAGCCAAGAATAACCCCTGGGCATTTCTGGGTGTGATCCAAAAAGCCAAAAATAAAATAAATAGTTGGATTGTTCTACTACCTGGGTAAAATTTAAAAAGAAATAAAAGGAATGGAAATATTGAGTAATAAAGATCCCAGGAGTTAGAAAGTAGGAAAGTTTATGGGAAAGTAGAAGAGAAAGGAAAAGGAGCTCTTCAAATGGGTAGGAACTTAATACAGGACCAAAAGCTCTGGGGCAGAACTTTATGATGGACACTTGTTAACTCCCTGTTCACCAGAAAGAGTCAAGGATTTCCCAGGAAGTCAAAAATGTAGGCTGAGGCAGTCAAGAAAAAACATGGCTGATCACAACAGCTGGCAAAGGTAAACAGAGGTTTCCTCTTTCAGTGTCTAACACTTCAATTTTAAAATGTCATGGTCTAAGGAGGACAACAGAAGAAGCTGACATCTGAGCAGACTAGAGTGAAGGGGGAAGTGGATCTCCAGTCACTGGAATGAGAGTATTTGGAAGAAGGAAGGGAGCGATGGTTGGGTAGAGCCCGAGAGAGGACTGTGGGAGGAATCTTGCATTTCGTGGGCATTGCTATAGATGTCTGTAAACGCCATCTTTATCTTTGAGAAGAGTGAAGCCGCCATCCTGGGGAGGTCTGAGTTAGTTAGAAGGTGAGATCATACCTTCTGTATCAGGATTTCTCTATACTGCATTTTCAGACTTGACTTTGGGAAGGGCTGTGATGGGATCACAGAATCTTGCAGAAGCTCTTGCTGGAGTTCGGGGGATAAGGCTGCATCATTGAGGAGGTGTGCAGGCAATGGTCTGGAAAGCTCAACTGGATTTGCTAGCAAATCCAGTCAAGGTGAGAAGCATCCACGGGATTGTTGTTGACACCAATGAAATGTTCTCCAGTGCAAATGAAGACCAGTTAGCTGTTAGATGAGATTAATGGAGAAAGACTTGTGAGGGTGAGACGTCCTATTTGTGGGGCAGGGGTGGAGAGGGGAGTTGGTGGAAAAGAATGTCCATATTCAATCATGTATCGCTATAGTTGTCAGCTGTCTTCCTTCCCACTGATGCCGGTGTCCCAGTAAAATCCTGGGTGTGGAAACGCAGGAAAGTCTCCAGTGAAAGTTATAACTGGAAGTGTCTGTCTTGCATATTGAATAGATGGTTGTAATTTAAGTAAAGTTTTAGCCTAAATATTGACTCTGGCAACAGTCTAAAGGACTCTAACGTAATTCTTTTGCTCTAAGATCAACAAGTTCTCCATTTCTTACTACATTTTTCATTCCTTACTCCTTACCTATTCATTCTGACCCCTATAAATAATATTGGAGTGGTTCTGCTTTCTCACCTGGAGATGTCTATTAGCTTGTGTACCTCAAAATTCACCCTTTTTGGTGGCTTCACTGGTCGTTTCTCTACAATGCTCGCTTTCTATTTTCCAACCACACTGGGCATTGCCATTTGTTTAATGCAAATCAGATTAGTGCCTTCAATCTCTGTCAAGACGGGGTTGGTCACAGAGAATGAGACAAACCGTTGTCCAGGTTTTAGGGTTCCCTGGGAAGTCATAAGTGATGCTCACATCACTCACATATTTATTCAACACAATATGACACATGAACCATTGTTTTGTTTGTTTGTTTGTTTGTTTGTTTGGGGTCATGCCCGGCAATGCTCAGGGATTACTCCTGGCTCTGCACTCAGGAATTACTCCTGGTGGAGAGCTTGGGGGACCATATGGGATGCCAGGATGGGGATCAAACCCGAGTCTGCCTCACACAGATTGGCCTCATGGTAGGCAAAATCTCTACCCTAAAGTTCTATCCTGGTGTGGGGGGAGGGGGGATGTGAATCATTGTTTGAGTTGACAGAGACATTAAGGACAATTAGTAAGCGCATCAGCCTCCAATAGCTGTTGGATGAAGAGGCTTGGGGCATTCCACATAGCCAATCAGAAGACATCTGAAAGAGCCTACCCAGTTTTTACTAGTCTTTCCTGAGTATACTTTTTCTTGTCCTGCTATCTATTCTAGCCTTTCCCAGATGCCTATTTGCAAATTCTTTGTATACTAAGGTCCCAATGGTCAGGAGAACACCCCAACCTTGGGGTTTTTGTCAAGGAAACAATTTCTCCCAGGAGTTTATACTTTCAGGTCACTGCCCTGTTGAGTAAGGTGCAAAGACAGACCTGCTTCGTCCTGTTTCTGCAGAAGCACATGCAGAGGTTCCATCTGGGCTCAGCAACGAGGCAGTTATTTCAGAACTGTTTGAAGAGAGGAGTTCAGTTTCTCAGCAAGGATTTTGGCCTCTCCCTGTCTGGGGGGATCAGTTGCATGCTCTTGTGAAAACCGAGAATGGTCCAGAACCACCTCACCACCCCCAGTTTAATAGAACATGAACACAGATGAGGCATGGTCTGGCCCTTTTCATTATAGGTGTACTACTCACATCCTGTCCATGTACCCTTGGGATTAAGTACTGGACCAACAGGAGGGAGAGATGTTGGGGCACTGGTCTTGAAAATACTGTTCTGCTGGGAACCACCTGAGATTAGAATCAAGACCAAACTTATGTGGGTGGGAGGGAATAAAGGAAGCTATGCCCTGAAGACGGTAGTTATTTCTACCGTCTAGTTGGGGGAAAGGCACATTTAAGAGAATGATGTAGGGCCAGAACAACCTTCATTAGAAAATACATTTCCTGGTTTCACAGGAACTGTAAGTGTCTGCTATTTGGACTCCTGGGAACTGATGGGACCTGGAGAGCCCATCTCTGAGTGGGGAGGGAGCTTGTTGGTGCTGGTGGGTGGATTGGAGTAAGGGACACACTGGGTAAGGGACGTGGTTTCTTTCTATCCTGACTTGAGACTACTTGTTTCTTTGAGTCTTTAGTAAAGACTTGTCAAAAGTTAAAGCTGGGGTTTGATGTTTGAGGGCACACAGGGATAATCTGACCTAGGGAAGGTAAAATGGACACGTGCCAAGGGCGTAAAGCGGTGCCCACCAGCAGAGGGCATTCAATCCTGAAGAGTGCCAGCTGGTGGCAGCAGAAGCGCCCAGGTAAGGACCCAGGAAGAGGAGGAAGGCAGGTGGGTGAGGGAGGGGCAGTTGTGTGGCTATATGACCTGCACACCAGGATAGGATGTCTCACGAAAAACAGCTGAGATATTCACCTAAAACTGAAAAACAAGAAAATTTGAACCAGCAGAGGCACAAATTTCATGAATGGCTGGAGGATCCTGTCATCTCCACATTTACTAGAAATGTGACCTTTTGATAAGATAGTATCTGGATTTTAGGGTGGCATAAGGCTCTTTGCTAGAATTTGTCCTTGTTTGCCAATAGATTTATACCATTTTATAGAGAATATTGACAATAAGCATATAGCTTTAATGACTTAAAACTCAATTTTAAGATGACTTCAAATATTTTGCAATTCTAAATGATGCTGCAAGAAAAAAAGATATTTGAACACGTTATACCCAGGTATAGGGTCAAATTCCAGTGATTCTATCTTTAAATTGGCTAGTTTGTGATATAGTCTCACTTCTATCCTCTGCTCATCCTAAAATAGAAATAATAATATTATTAACATTAGTTTATTTATGTGGTTTTATCTTGATTGCATAAATCAGTTCCTCTTGCAAAATAAGTGATCAAGAAAATGTTGCTTTAGGACACTACACATTCTGTCCTTTTGATTATTTCCTTTGGGTAAACTAGGTATAGAATTACTAGAAAGGGGTGGGAGGGATACTGGGATCATCAGTAGTGGAGAATGGGCACTGGTGGAGGGATGGGTACTTGAGCATTGTATGACTAAAACACAAGCACAAAAATATGTAAATCTGTAACTGTACCCTCATGGTGATTCACTAATAAAAAAATAATAAATTAAAAAAAGAATTACTAGACAAACTTATCAGTACTTGCACAGTGATACAAAATTTCTTCTACATAATGTCACTGTCATCTCGTTGCTCATCGATTTGTTCAAGCGGGCACCAGTAACATCTCTCATTGAGAGACTTATTATTACTGTTTTTGGCATATCCAATACGCATGGGTAGCTTGCCAGGCTCTGCCGCACAGGCTCCATACTCTCGGTAGCTTGTCGGGCTCTCCGAAAGGGGCAGAGGAATTGAACTCGGGTCAGCCGCGTGAAAGGCGAATGCCCAACCACTGTGCTATCGCTCCAGCCTGTCTACATAATATATTTTAATTTATTCCTACTGAAAGTGTAATATTTGCTTTAAACTTTACATACCATACCAAATAGAACTTAAATAGAATTTTACTATATAGTAAATTAAGAAGTTAGCTTTTTGAATATTCATAGTTTAAAATTGATTTGTAATGATAAGTTATGGCTCAATTCTTCATGTTCTTAACTTTGTGATGGTTAAAACCCCAAAGTTTAAATATATAATTAATTCCCATGTGTCCAGTGGTCAGTCAAGGAAATTTCTAAGATACCATTTCATGCATACTTACTTTAGTATGTATATAACAAGGCAAAGTGAGGTTATTTCAAGTATAACTTACTTGAAATAAAAGAGAAGAGCACAACCCTTATCATGACGAAAATAAAGATAATTTTTTTATTATTTTTTTATTAATTAGTTGTACATAAATTTCCTGTTTACTTATTTTAAAAAACAATCATCTAGATGGAGTTCACTTTCACCTAAGATTCAGGGATATCACTGCAATGGGTTTATGTGTCTTCAATAGTCTCTTATAACTGTTTCCCCCTCTATATCATGGCCTCTTTTTGAATGTGTTTGTGTTTATTCTAGAGTTTTCTTTAACTGACTATTAGAATTTTATGGTGAGGTTTCTATGACATATTTAACATCCTGATGTCTGGCAATGTAGCTATTTGACCCAGACATAAACTCAGGTTCTATTTTTTTATTAGACTACGTCATAGGAGGAACTCCATTCTCCCAGCAGGAGGCACATACTTCTATTTGTCTTTTTGTGTTTTATTGGAATTAATTGCTAGTCACAACCTACACTTGATAATTTATTAGCTTTGAAAAAATAATATTAATTTTCTTTTTCAAAAGACCATACGACTTCCATTTTTTTCTTTCTCAATTTTTCCCTAGTCCCATCTGTTTCAATCAGGTACCCATATAACATATCACTTAAACTTCCCTGAGTTGTCTTTAGATCAACAGATTTGTTTTCACTGGACATTGTTCATTACTTTGTGTGTGTGTGTATTATATATAAAACCTATGTGTGAAGTCATCTGTTATTTATATTTAGCTTTCTGACTTAATTTGCTGAGCATGATATTCTCCAGATATATCCATGTTGAATCCAAAAGTTAGACAATCTTTTCAATTGCTACTCTATATTCGATTGTGTATATGTGTGACAACTTCTCCTTCTTCTTCTCCTCCTCCTCCTCCTTCTTCTTCTCTTTGCTGTGCATAGGGAACCATATGAGATGCTAGGGTTGACCATGTGCAAGAAAAATGAACTACCTGCTGAACTATTGCTCCAGAACCATATGACAACTTCTTTTTTCTTCTCTTTCCTTCTTTTCTTTTCTTTTTTTGCTTTTTGGGTCACAGTGTTCAGGGGTTACTCCTGGCTCTGCACTCAGAAATCACTCCTGGTGTTGCTTGGGGGACCATATAGGACGTCAGGGATTGATTGAACCCCGGGCAACCACATGCAAGGCAAATGCCCTACCTGCTGTGCTATCGCTACAGCACCTGTAAGACAACTTCTTAATCCAGTCGTCCCTCCTGTATCCCTTGAGTTGTTTTCTGATCTTGCCTATTGTAAATAGAACTGTACTGAATAAAAGTATGTATGTATTTTGTTCAAATTACTGTTTTTGTACTATTTTGACACATATAATTCAAATTTTAGTTTTTTAAAAAATCTCCAGACTCTTTCACATAGAAGATAAACTAGTTTTACATCCATACCAACAGTGAATGAGGATTTACTTTTACCTTATGCCTAACTGCACATTTATTTCTTATGTTTTTGATCTAAGGATCACTCTTGGGGGCAATATAGGGCACTGGTGATGAAACCCAGCTAGGTCATGGAACAAGGCAAGCATCCTATACAGTATACTATCTATCCAGCCCCAAGAGTCTTTGTTCGTTCGAGCCATGCTTATTGTATGCAAACTGATGGCGATGTTTTAGGAATGTGTAGCAAATCCCTAGTAAAATACGTTCTTTTTGGAAAGGGGATAGTGGAATTCACCCAAAGTCTTCAGAGCCCAAAGGCTAATTTGTTTGCAATTAATGTTATTGCCTGTGGGTGAGATGGCTTCCATTGGAAGGATAAGTTGCCCTGGGTTGGCTTATGTGTAGTGGGGCAGAGAGGGCTGTCTACCACTTCTCTCTCAACCCAGTGAAGGACTGGCGAAATTTAGGACTGATAAAAGTCTGCTATCAGCACTGAATGGAACAAACCATGTTTCACCGGCACCATGAGGTGGTTGTCAAACCATACCAGGGTTCCACTTGTTCTGCGCTGTGTGGGAAATGATTGCTGCAACCTGAACTCATGGAACTCGTGCTAGAGCAAGGAATTGCATTTTACAAAAGAGGAAAGTCAGGTCTTACCAGGAATGTTGCCTTCTCTCACAGGCAATATTTTCAGGAGGAGATGAATAGTGCAGTAAGACAAGTTTAGTTGGGAAACAAAGGGAGAAAAGATAGTACCAAAGAGACAACATAGGCTTCTCCAGAGTGGAAAGTGCCCAAAGAGACTTCGGAGGAAAGTTATATGTGGTTATCTTCCATAACCATCTTTGTCCCAAATTCCTACTTGTAGGAACAAATTCCTACAAGTTGAATTAAAGGGGATTTTCCTGAGGAAGAGCAATGAATTTCTGGTACTCTATTCTGGAGTTCTTTTTTTTGTTTGTTTTGTTGTTTGGGTCACACCGGTGATGCACAGGGGTTACTCCTGGCTGTGCACTCAGGAATTACTCCTGGCAGTGCTCAGGGGACCATATGGGATGATGGGAATCGAAGCCAGGTCAGCCGCCTAAAATGCAAATGCCCTACCCGCTATGTTATTGCTCCAGCCCTATCCTGGAGTTCTTTTAGCAGCCTGTGTCCGTGCATCTCTTGTCCCACAGATGCATCCATGCTTCTGATCTGGAATTCTGCATCACAACAGCTTTCCTGACTTTATATTTTGTCTCCATAGCCTTCATGCTTTTGAGCTGGTTTAAGGTTCTAGCATGTTTTTTTCAGCCTACATTGCCAGAGCCCTCCATCTCCCTGCCAGCAACAATAGGAAAAAAAAGTTCTAAATTCAGGAGTGGTATTATGTTCTCTGGTTATAAAGCATATTTAGATTCTGAGTTAAAAACTCCTAGTAATCAATCTTTTGATAGAAATAAGACTTTAAACTCAATTGAGTAAATCCACTGATCAAAAAAAAGAAATACCCAAAAGGAGAGAGAACAAAAGGGAATGCCCAGCCGCAGAGGCAGGGTGGGGTGGTGGGGGATGGGGTGGGGGTGATGAGAGGGATACTGGGATCATTGGTGGAGGTGAATGGGCACTGGTGGAGGGATGGGTAAACAATCACTGTATGAGTGAAATGCAAACACAAAAGTTCATAAGTTTGTAACTGTATATCACAGTGATTCTTTAATAAAAAATGAAAAAAAAACAGTGTTGAGTCAAATTTATGTTGTAGAAGGATCCCTGATGTTAATGTTATCACTGTGCCTAAGAAGAGTGTCTGTGTTGCAAGCCATAATGCCCAAGAGTAGAGAGAGAGTATGGGGAATATTGTCTACCATGGAGGCAAGGGGAGGGTGGGAAAGGGGGCGTATGTATACTGGGGACATTGGTGGTGAGGAATGTGCACTGGTGGAGGGATGGGTGTTTGATCATTGTGTGATTGTAACCCAAACATGAAAGCTTGTAACTATCTCACGGTGACTCACTAATTTTTTTTTAAAAAAGATTTTAAAAAAAGAAATATGTCCAAGTATCCATACCAGAAATCCATGTGTAAAGGTGGGTTTTGTCAATCTTTGTGTGCAGGTTGGCCATTTGCAGTTTTTTTTCTGTTTTGTTTCTCTTTCTTTCTTTTTTTTGCTTTTTTGGGTCACATCTGGCAATGCACAGGAGTTACTCCTGGCTCTGAACTTAGGAATTACTCCTGGCAGTGTTCAGGGGACCATATGCGATGCTGGGATTCGAACCTGGGTTGGCCGCGTGCAAGTCAAACTCCCTACCCGCTGTGCTATGGCTCCAGCCCCTTATTTCTCTTTCTTGAACACATGCATCTATTTCAAGTCTCAATGCTGAATGGTGCTCCTTGAGGATCTTCTGTTTTGAAGGGGTTCATGCTCAGGTCAGTCCTGACGCTCACTTTCCTACTCCCAGTTGCCTCCCACCCACACCCCAGAGGAAACCACCAAATAAGAAGCTTTTGGGACTCAATATTTTAAGGACAACTTAGTACAGTTTATTAGACAGTTAGAAGAAATTACAAATATAAAGCAACAATTGGGAAATCAGGTGGACATGGTAAAACAAAAGCAATGAACCTATGCTAGAGAATAAAACGTGGAGAATCTCCAAGCTACCCATCTAAGGTCTGAGCTAGGGGCCGCTGCTCAGGTGGGAGCAGGTGCTCCCACCTTTCCATTCCATTTTTCCTGCTGGTATGACATTCTCATGTATCTCTGGACACACTTGATCTACTCAAAGCAAACCAAGAAGAGATGAAAAGAAGGTTTCTGTGCAGATGCAAGAGGACCCATCTCACCCAGCAGGAGAAGTGGATCAAGAAGCAGCAGAAAGAAGCAGGATGGGGGATCTGAGCCTTCACAGCTGCAGGCCCTGCAGGGCCCGCCAGGCTTCCCTCAAACCATCAACACGCGCCAATTCATACAGCCACCAAAGGCACCAGCCAGAAGATCAGCAAGACAGTCTCCATCATTTTAGACATGACCTTGTGCAGCAACTTCCTGTTATCACATTCAACACGTACTGAGTCTCCAACACTTCAGAATACGGAATATTCAGCGAACGAGGGGAATCCCAGGCAGCTCAGGACACAGCGGCAGAGAGGAGCAGAGAGACAAGGAGGAGGTGATGGAAGGGCAGAGAGAAGCCTTAGCAGCAGGAGCAAGCGGACCTTCTAGCAGCAGCGCCTGAGCCCGGCGCCTAGCAGCAGCATTGCTTCTGGCAGCAGCACTTCTGCTGGCAGCAGCCGCAGCCACAGCCCTTCCCGCAGCCGCAGCCGCAGCCGCAGCCACAGCCACCACAGCTGCAGCAACACGGCTGGCAGCAGCAGCTGCGGCGGTAGCAGCAGACCACGGGTTGGCTGCAGCAGCCCCCACAGCAGCCACAGCAGCAGGGGCAGCAGCCGGAGCAGCAGCCCACGCGGTAGCATCTGCAGACGGTGCAGTTGCTACAGCCGCCACAGCCACAGCCACCGCAGCCACCACAGCCACCACAGCCACCACAGCCACCACAGCCACCACAGCCACCGCAGCCACCGCAGCCACCACAGCCACCACAGCCACCGCAGCCAGTGCAGCAGACATAGGTGCGACCTCTACAGCCACAGCAACCCATGGTGTCAGTTGAGAGGAGTCAGGAGAGGTGAGGAGGTTGGTTCAGGAGGAGGTGAGGGAGGATGAGTCCTTGTTCCCTGGTGGGCCTTATATACGAAATTGACGAGCTGTCCCCAGAGGCAGTTCCTTGTTACTGTTTACTTACTTCCCAAAAAAAGATTTCATGAGGTCCCTTGCCCCCTTCCTCGTTGAACTTGCTTGGCTAATTAACATTTTAGCTTTAACCTATATTCTCATCTACAATCTATCTTTCGATCAGAAATACTTCTGAGAGGCTTGCGTCCTGAAAATTAAAATGCGTATTATTTTTTGCCATGAGGTCTATCATGGTGCCTGGCTATATTTAAGTATTCCATTTGCCTGTTCAATGAAAGAAATGCTTGAGGTGTTTAAGAATAATCTTTGCTTTTTTTAAAAAAAATAAAAATGGAAGTCTGTATCATTAGTTGGGTAAAGGCAATTGCTTTTGTTTATACTAAGACGTTGATCTTAAGAGGTGTTGGCTTTGATCTCTTCTGGGATTCATTAAATAGAAAAATTAACAAAGACTTCTCAATAGAGTAAGTGAAGAACCAGACTCAGAAAGTACTACATATTCCTAAATGTAGTACTCCTCACTGCTGATATTAAAACATGGATTTAAGCTTTAGCTGACTTCTTGGAATTTTGTATTCATGGGAAGAATGATTTAATTACTTAAAACTATAAAAAATATTGATATAAGGTTCTAAAATTACTGTTTTGTGCAACCAACTCCTAAGACGAGGTTCCTGCTTGTGTTTTGAATCATTGTAAAACAGGAAAACAGAATAAATTATTTATTGGAAAGGATTGGCTGCGTCTGGAAGATGGTACTTACTGAGCCTCCATCTGTCCCAGTTAACACATGGATCTGACCTACTGGCAATAGAATTTTAATCTCTCTCTCTCTGTCTTTTCTTTGCGTGAGGGCACCCTTAGCAGAACTAGAGTTACCCACAGTTCAGGAATCACTTGCAGCCATGTACAGGGGCCACCCTGTAAGGCTGGAGATTGAACTTGAATTCCTATATGCAAAGCATGTGTTGCATTCAACTGAGTTATCTCTCCAATCTTTTGCTCTCGTTTTTAATTGGTTTGTAAGACACAAATGTTTTATGAGAACAGAGTCATACTTCTTCCTATGTGTGTGAAAATGCCAGATTTCACGCCAATCACCTTATGATACCATATGCATGTTGGACCCTCTGTGGTACTCACCCCTGCACATCCTCTCCAGCAATATCCTTAGTTCTGCCTGAATCCAGTAGTTTTAGTTCGGTTTTGTCTGCTTCCTTGGTTTAGCTATATCTTATATATGAGTAAAACAATCCAGGATCTGTTTTTCTCTATTTCACTTCATCTGAACCTTTTCAGTTCTATCCACATTATTACCAGTGGTAAGCTTTATGGTATTGACTTTTACTATCACCTGGGCTTTATGAAACTCTCCTTTTTGGCTCGCATACTCAAAGTTTAAACAGTTTTAATTAAAAATATATGTATATATCTGTATATATACATATATATAGAGTTGCTGCATGAAGTGATATATCCATCGGTCGTAGGCACAGAGATAAGACACGTGAGAGGAATGTAGAGAGCACAGAGGGCCAAGGCTCGCTTAGGCTTGAGGCAAAGAGCAACTGCCAGAGGCCTCCTTTTATTCTATTTTTTTTGATCAGTTACATCCTAATGACTTCATCACAAAGAAAGACTCACTGACAAGAGTACAAACAGTTACAGAATGAGCATTTGTCAAAGGAACGTCAGGGTGTACATTGTCTTGTCAAAGCTATGCTGTCAAAGCTATGTTGTCATGATTAAAACATCAAAGGAAGATATGGAGCTGGACATGTAGGCTCTACAGATCATGTCCCCTGCATTCTTGTGGTTGATTACACATAGGGCAAAGAAAAGTCTCAGACTGATAGTTGGAGGCAAACCAGATTAAGGATGTGTAAGAGAGGGGGAAACTGCTGCCTTGTACTGCCAAGATAATGTGTGACCAGGCGGGTGTATGAGAGCATGCTGTACTTCTTCAGAGCATCCGGCTCACAAGTTTTAGCTTGCCCACTTAATGTAAAAGTGGGGCCTCGGTTCTTCTTTCTGCTTGCAGGGCAGCATCCAGAGGCTCGTCCTAATGTCCTGGCTTAGCACCAACACATAGTCACACACATATACATATACATATATACATATATGTGTGTATATTTATATATATATGAGAATTTCTTGTTTTCCCCAATCATCTCCATTGGACATTGGGGTTGCTTTTAGGTCTTGTATATTGTATTCAGTACTGCAAAGAACCTTAAATGAAGGTCTGCTCTTCTCTCCAAACACTGTTGTTCCTGGATTTACTTTTGTGATTCTCTTATAAGAAGATTTTGTAAAACCCACAGGAAATTTGAAAATGCTTTTCCTCGCTGTACTACTTGTCAACCAGAAGGCTTTTGGAATTCTAGTTTTCCATTTGGTTTTCAATATCCCAAAGAAAGTCCCTGCATACACAGATGCTCAGGCCATGTCTCTAGGGCCCAAGTCTGAGGGAAGAGTCTCTTTTGAGGCCTTAGGACTGTTTCATGCCAATCATTTCAGGACTGGAAACAACACACCTTTATTTAACTAAGAGCTCAAAATTCTCTAAGGCACCTTCCACGCTAAAAATGGCTATGTCATACCGGTCAGAGTACTCAAGAGGAAGTCAATAAAAAGTCTTGTGAGATTCTTCTGTGGACATTGGGCTAAAAATAAAGCTGAGAGGTGGTATATAAGGGCCTCCCCCACAGAAGGACCTCATCCTCCCTCACGTCCTCATTTAATCTCCTCACCTCCTCACCTCTCTTGAGTCCTCTTTACTGACACCATGGGGTGCTGTGGCTGTAGAGGTCGCACCTATGTCTGCTGCACTCGCTGCGGTGGCTGTGGTGGCTGCGGTGGTTGTGGTGGCTGTGGCTGTGGTGGCTGTGGTGGCTGTGGTGGCTGCGGTGGCTGTGGTGGCTGTGGCGGCTGTAGCAACTGCACCGTCTGCAGATGCTACCGCGTGGGCTGCTGCTCCGGCTGCTGCCCCTGCTGCTGTGGCTGCTGTGGGGGCTGCTGCAGCCAACCCATGGTCTGCTGCTACCGCCGCAGCTGCTGCTGCAGACCCTGTTGCTGCAGCTGTGGTGGCTGTGGTGGCTGCGGCTGCGGCTGCGGGAAGGGCTGCGGCTGCGGGAAGGGCTGTGGCTGCGGCTGCTGCCAGCAGAAGTGCTGCTGCCAGAAAAAATGCTGCTGCTAGGTGCCGGGCTCAGGCGCTGCTCCTAGAAGGTCCACTTGCTCCTGCTGCTAAGGCTCCTCTCTGTCTCTGCTCTTCTCTGCCACTGTGTTTGAGTGGCCCGGGATTCCTCTCGTGGGTTGAGTGTCCCTACTCTGAAATTTTGGTGACCCGGTACGTGTTGATGTGATAACAGGGAGCTGCTACACAAGGTCGTTAATCGAATAATGGAGACTGTCTCGCTCGTCTCTGGCTGGTGGCTTTGGCGAATGTAAGTAAGAATTGGCGGGTGCTGATGGTTTGGCTGCCTTTGAGGGAAGCCTGCTGGGCCCTGCAGGGGCTGCAGTTGTGCGGGCTCAGGTGCCCCAGTCTGTTCCTCTCTGTTCCTTCCCAGCCAATCGTCCTGCTGTATGAGAGCGCTTCTTTGAATTCTGTTGGGATTGTTTTAATCTCTTTTTCATTTGCCTTGGAGGATCTGAAACTTGTTTAAACCTCCAGATAAGTGAAGCTCATTTGTGTGGGTAACAGCCCACAGCTCTGCTCTAGGCCAGTGGCTTCACTGTCCCCAGTATCTTATTCCCCTGCAAGTCTTCGTTGCTTTCACTCAATATCTGCTGTTCCCATCTTTAAGTGTAACATTCCTCAATGGTTGCTTTATCATTGTGATTCCTCTAAATGTTCAATAAATTATACTATTTTGTCCTTCGAATATTGACTCCAAAAGCTTCTTATTTTGCAGTCCTCTGCAGGGGAGGAAGGGTAGTCAGCCATGAGGATGGAGATAAAAGACCTCCATGATTTGACATGAGCACGAAACCACTTCTTCGATGGAAGACCCTCACCATGCAACGCTACATTTCTCACTCAGTCAATGCAAAGTACTCCGGCCCATAGAGCTGCCTCCCCTACCCATAGTGCTAACCCCGAAGTAGTAATAACAAACAGAGGGAAGTTGTCTAAATATGGCTGGGAAAGCATGTTCTAGAAATGCTAATAAGTAGCTGTGGCACAAACACAAGCCACTCTTTAAAAAGGATGGATGACTAACTCAAAATAAAGTTTATAACACCCCTCTTGGACTAGAAGTAGAACTGGGCTCCAATGCCTGGGTTTGTTTTATCCTAGTCCCTCAGTAAGGCATCTCTCCATGTCACCTGCATTATTTAGGTCCTGAATAGTCAATCATTCTGGAGAGTCAGTCTGTCCCTCCCATCCTTTCTCGTCTTCACATGTTTTGGGGGGTGGTTGGCATCTGAGGATCATTTAGAGGCAGTATGATGCTCTTGAGCTTCTTCTTAAAAGCCTGTCCAGGGGCTGGCGAGATAGTATAGGGAATAAACCACATTTCTTACACATGGCTGACCCCCTGCACCACTTAGTCCCCTGAGCTTCCCCTGGTGCAGCCCCTGAGGAAAGGTGAGCATCACTCACCAGGTATGTCCCTGAGGTCCCCAAGCATTGCTGGGGTGACTCTGGTAATTCCCAGCACCACAGGGCGTGCTCAGCACCACATGCTCGGTGCATTAAACCTCTGGCTTGGCTTCCCAGGGGGTCACAGGGAGTGGTTGCTCGGCTTCCTTAGTACCATTTTGGAAGCTAATCAATCAGTCAATGAATTCAACCCAAAAGGCAAACTAAACCGGTCCTTCTCAGGATCTTTGCCTCGGGTTCAAACCAAAAAATTTCCTAGTGGAAACAAATCAATGGATCTTTCCTTCTGCCGTCTACATAAACACCATACAGATCAACATTGATCATAAAAACTCTGTGCCATCTCTATTTGGGGGCTGGTAGTGCTTGAACCACACCCATCTGGGCCACATCTTTACCGCCTCTATGTGCTTGTTCACAATCATTGTATGTCAATATTCTCCGTCTACAGGATTACCATCCATGCCCTTGTTTGACTGAACAAACTTACTACTGATCTCTCTTTATTGGAAGTCTGAATACTGGCCACCACAAGAACCATAATTTCATTGATATCTTGGTGTTTATTTTTCTGAACTTTCTACTTCTTATCCTGAGCTTCCCTGAACACATTTTATTCATGATGCTTCTCTCCATCTCTTAAACATGCTTTGCCTCTTTGAGGAGGGCACTCCTGGTGGTATTTGGGGGGTCTGGAGCTACTCCTAGTGTTCAGGGGTCCAAGATCACACCCAGCAGTGCTTGGGACTAAATAGAAGCATGCAAGTTGGGAAGGGGGTAGAATCCAGGAACACACATACACTAGGCATGTGTTTTCCTTGGCGCCAAACCGCATCCCAGCTTCCTGATGCTTCTCCCAGATCTCAGTCTCTCATATGTCCCCTTTTTTGTTCTCTCCATGAGTTTTGAGTCCAGATCTTGGAGGCAAGCTCTTGAAAAGCCTGGCTGCTGGGGTCCTTTCTTCAGTTTATCTGTTTGCTTTTTTCGCCCACCCCTCCCGCCAAATCATGAACCTTAAAAAATGTTTGTTGTTGTTGCTTTTGTATTTTTAATAATGAGAACACAGCACATTCCCTTTTTAAGAACACTTTGCACTTTCTCCTTCAACTCCCCCCCCCCCGTAGCTAACCTTAGACCTATTGTCAATATCCACTGGTTTATTTTGTTTTTGTTGTTTATCCCTCAATTTTTAGAACCTTACATATCACATACAAGTAAAAGCCAATACATTTTCCTCCCTAGTTTTCAGTTTTTGATTTGCTTTTTCTTTGATAACTTCCACTTTCCTGCGAATGTCAAAATTTGAGATTTATTGTAGCTAGAGTATTTCAGCATGCATCTGTACATGTAGTATTCTATCATATTAATGCACATTGGTAAACTTTATTCAGTTATCTCTCAGTAGGTACTTGGTTTGTTTCCATTTCTTAACTATGGCAAATAGCACTGTAATAAATACTAAAGTAGATATAATTTTTCATGTTGATATTTTCACATTCTTTGAATAAGCTCTCAGAAAGGCAGTAGCTGGATAATAAGGCAGCTCTAATTTTAGCTGCTTGGGGAAGCACCATACTGTTTTCCAAAAATGGTGGCACCAGTTTACCTTCCTACAGCATGTGGGCCCATTTTGCTCCACAGCCTTGCTATAACATGTTGCCCCTTTGGAGCTAAGTCATTCCTAGAAGTGTGAATGTATCTCATGTTGGTTCTGATGCGCATTTCCCAAATAATTGGTGATGAGGAGCACCTTCTTATATGTTGTTGCCCATCTCTCTATCCTCTTTAGACAAGTGCCTATCAGTGATTTTGACTATTTTGTAGCAGATGGAATGGTTTTGTTGGTGAGCTCTATACATTCTTTGCAGGCTTTCTATAGATGTATGATGTGTACATATATTGTTCCATTCAGTACACTGTCTTTTGATCCAGTCTGTGCTGTCTCTTGCTTTACAAAGCATTTCAATGTAATATACTAATTCCTTACATCTGCTTGAAAGAAAATAGGGACCTCCACAGGGTCCTTGGGAGTCTGAAAGTCTGAGATGATTATGACTCTGACTAGGCTGTGCTCAAGCCCAGAGGTTCTCAGAAGTTAAAATGGTCACAAAGTGGAGTGCTAAGGAGACACTGCAGTGCCGGGGATAAAACTTGGGACCTACACAACCACTCCACACCTCTGAGACATCTTTCCAGATCTTTGATTATTTTTATTTTCTTGTAATTGGGATCTAATCCTCAAACATAAATCTGATATTGACGTCATGGAACTTTCATCTATGTCTATGCATATCATGACATTGGGTCTTACATTTACTCCATTTTGAAATTATTTGTGTATATGGGGTATACAAGGTGTACTAAGGAAACCCCACTTTATTATTTTGTATGTTTCCCCTCTCCAGGTTTTTTTAAACCATGTATTGAGCAAAATGTCCTTTTTCCACTGTATGGAATGACTCTTTGTCATAGATTAGGTGACAATACTGTGATTTAATTATATACTTAATTTAATTATATACTTAATACCAATCAAAATTCTTTTATTCGGGGGTCCAAAGAGAAAACTCAGTGGACTGAGTTCATACTTTTCATGCAAGACGCATAGGTTAAGTCCACAAAAATAAATATATAGTACATATTATGTATATATTATGCACATAACATATTATTTAATAGGTAATACATATTTTATTAATCTGTAATTAAGCTATAATGTATCAAGTAAGTATATGCTTTTTTCCATGCCAATAAAAAGTACATATAATCTTTTGATAAGCATGGATATTTTAACAACCTTGAATGTCTCCATCCATGTACTTGAAATATCTTTCCATCCCAATGTCTTATTCTATCTTTTCACAATATTTTATATATTTTAGTTGTGTAGGTTTCATCTCCTTTGTTAAATACATTCCTATTTTATAATTTAATTTTTTAATTTTTTAATTTTTAAATGTTCTATTTTATAAGGTAGTTCACAATATTTGATTACACTTAATATTCAAACACCAATCCCACCACCATTACATCTTCCCACCACTATATTTGGGATTTTTTCTCTCCCAAGCCCCAATTCCTGTCCCCAAACACAACTGAAATAATATATTTTTGTATTGTTTGTTATGAAAAACTGCTTAAAATGCTACAATAAAGTATCCATAGAGGAAACAGTGTGCAGATTGTTCTATTTTGGCAGGGACCATTAAGGCCTTCTTTAGGATATCACTAACAGGTTGTTAAAGGTTGAGTGATGTGGACTTTTACATACATATATCTAAAAATATATATGTGTACATATATATGTGTGTGTGTGTATATATATATATATATATATTCCCCTGTATTATTGGTTGCCTACTATTTGAACCCCATCAAATGTGGTGTGAAACTTTTGGAGAATTTCACACCAGTAGGGTGTTTGGTGCTAGTTGAATCTTCTGTGTTGTTTTTCTTCAGAGCTTAGTGGACTTCTATGCAACTTTCCCATCTAACTTGCTGTGTTCCTACTGGGCAGTCAGTACTGTGAAATTTGGAGTTTTCACCGGAGCTCTGGCTCTGAGACAATTCAGCAGCTGGGTGTCTCTTTGAGATTAGTTGTGGAGCTGTGGAACTGGGCCATCTACATGCTAGAGGCTGTGGGATTGAGTGGGGCTGCTGTGGGTTATTTGAGAGGGTGGGGACACAGCCCCTTGCTGTCTCAGAGTTCTCAGCCCAGAGACCAGTCTACGTGGGACGATTCAGCAGCTTGGTGTCTCTTCAAGATTAGCCACTGTTCTTATTATCGTAGGAGCATCTTCCTCTCCTCCTGAGCATACACCTCCATAGCTTCACGAATCTTCTGATCAGAATGTACAGAGCATTCAACAGTTTGCGACATGTCCACTGATGTGCTTGGCAGTTCTCTTCTATCTGCAAGCATATTTGTGCAAATGACCTTGCATATCACTTCTCATTTTTCGTGTTTGTAATGGCCACTTCAGTTTCCACTTCACAGCCATCTTTGTCTGAAAAAAACTGTGACAGGTGCAGGAAGAGAAAAGGGTTTCTGGTGAATATTCTTATAATCAGTTTTTTTGTTTTTTTAAAAAATTTTTTTATTGAATCACCATGTTGAAAGTTACAAAGCTTTCAGGCTTAAGTCTCAGTTACATAATGCTCAAACACCCATCCCTTCACCAGTGCATATGTTACACCACCAAGAACCACAGTAAACCTCCCACCCACCCACTCCTGCCCCCCAGCCCCCACCCCGCCTGTGTAGTTGGTAAATTTCACTTTACTTTCTCTTTACTTTGATTGCATACAAACAAAAAAAACCTCACTATTATTGTTTGGAGTTTCCCCCCCAGAGTCAGACCTGCTGGAAAGGAAGCATTTGATAATTTGTTTTCCATTGCTGCGAATGAGGAGATATGAGGTCGTGTGGCCACAGTAGCGGCCATGAGGTTCTAGATTTCTGTATTTCACTATTTTAGTGACTAAGTCCAGAGGGCTTTCTGCCAGAGGTTGCATCATTGCTAGCTCGTACCTCTCTGCTACTTTATATTCCACATATGAGTGCAATCTTTCTGTGTCTATCTCTTTCTTTCTGACTCATTTCACTCAACATGATACTTTCCATGTTGATCCACTTATATGCAAATTTCATGACTTCATGCTAGCTCGTACCTCTCTGCTACTTTATATTCCACATATGAGTGCAATCTTTCTGTGTCTATCTCTTTCTTTCTGACTCATTTCACTCAACATGATACTTTCCATGTTGATCCACTTATATGCAAATTTCATGACTTCATGCTTTCTTATAAATCTTGAACATAGATGTTCCATGGGTATTTTTTACATTTCCACCATCTCAGAAATACTCAGTTCAGCGACAGAGTTGAAAGCTTCTCATTGTTGAGGGTGTGTGTCAGAGAGATGGAGCAGGAACCTGATTTTGAGCAGCTTGAACAGGAAAGCATGTGGCATCCTGTAAGATACAAATTTCACTACAATTGTCTTTCCCTGTCTGAATTTTTCTCTTCTTCTTAATGTCTTCTCATTGGCTATTGCAGGTCTGGGTCATCAACATTCATGACTTCTGTGAAAACTTTATAAATGTGACCTTAGATTTTCACCATCCTTGTTGAACAATATGATCACATTTGATTTTCCTTTGAGGATTCCACCAGTGCATACGACTTTTTTTTTCCTAGTGGACACTGGAACCACCTATCAGATCTGCAGAGGCAGATACAGAATGATCTCCCTCATCTGTGCATATAAGAAACATAGAAAGGAGCAGGAAATGGAAAGTTATTCTACAGAACTGAGCTGACCTAGGGGAAGGAATGGATGGGCCCCAGAAACATTGATGGAGGGAAGCAGGCATCTGCTGGTGAGTGTGGTGTGGAGACCAGGTATGCTTGAGATAATCATTAACAGTATTGTCACTGTCACTGTCATCCCGTTGCTCATCTATTCGCTCTAGCAGGGAGCAGTAACATCTCCCTGTTACTGTGAGACTTGTTGTTGCTGTTTTTGGCATATCGAATATGCCACAGGTAGCTTGACAGGCTCTGCCATGGGGGCAACATAATCTCGGTTGCTTACCGGGCTCTCTGAGAGGGGCGGAGGAATTGAACCTGGGTCGGCCTCATGAAAGGCAAATGCCCTACCCGCTGGGCTATCGCTCCAGCCCATTGACAGTATTATAAGTCACAATACCTCAATAAAAGTAGAAGAAAAGACTATAAGCAAATATTTTTTTTTGTCATGAGTTTCTTTTCAGAGCCACAGTTTTTTGATGATAGCAGAACCTTGTCCTGTGTATATCTTGAATCTACACAACCCACACTAGGCCCTACTAATACTCTATTTTTCAGTAGACAGAGCTTTTATTGCATCAAGGGCCCATTAAATGACGTTATACAGATGATTCTGAGTCCTGTACCTCATCTTACCTGCTTTGTCCTGGGAGACCATGGAATGCTGGTCAAATACCCACGCAGCACAAACTATAGTGCCTAAAATGAGAGAGAGAGAGAGAGAGAGAAAGAGAGAAAGAGAGAGAGAGGTGCCTGTCATAGAGGCAGGTGGAGGATGGGGGTAGGACAGAAACTTGGGACATGATGCTGGGAGATTACACTGGTGGAGGGATGGGTGTTGGAATACTGCATGACTGAAGCCCAATCATGAACAGCTTTGCAATGCTCTGTCTCACAGTGATTCAATTTTAAAAAAATGAAAAAAAATCCCATAGTAAAGAAAAAAATGTACACAAGCAGCTGCCCCTCCTTCACCAACCCTCACCTGGCTTCCTCCACTTCCTGCCTCCTCACCAGGGAGCTTGTGCAGCCACAGCCAATGCTCAGAGTCCCTGCCAGGCCAAGACCCCAGTGCTAGACCCCAGCACTCTTAGACACTGACTGGTTCTGGACAATAGGGGGTCAGAGTTGGTTTTTACTGTGATCCGGCCATCTCCATCGGTATGCCCTGTTTCTCAGCCTCCAGCAGACCACAAGCATAATCCTATCTGTTCCATCTTCTGTCTTTGTAGCCAGACTAGATTAGGCCCATGAGGATTCGAACTGCATGTGCTCACTGATGTCTCCTGCTCCTGGAACGGCATCTAGCCGGTTGCAGGTCCTAACTGATGCTGCTCAGGGGAAGAGCAAAGTGTGTCTCTCGCTGTGTTTGGTCGCTTGTGCGTAGTGGTCAGTTGCTGTCACGCTCAGGGGAAGGGCACACTCGAATGCTGAATCCCCTCAGGAGTGCAGCCAAGACGAGGATGTGGCTCCCACCCTCCCCTCGCAGTCTCTCAGACTCGGGAGTCCTCACGTATTTGCTGAAACAAGTTTCTCTTCTGGCATCAGATTCCTTGGGTGCCGTGTGGATGTGACAGGTGGCAAGTAGGCACACATGATAATTCCTCTGTGGGAACCATCACTGTGGCCTTCCAGGGAATGTTTGCAGATGGACTCAGGCCTGGCAGGGAGAGACCGTTTGCTTGAGTCCTCCTGGGAACACCCCAGACTGTCCTAGAAATCTCTCTGGTGTGGGTGTTGGGGGCATTGCTCCCGACAACTTGCTCAGGTTGTCTCCATCAGGCATGGGGGGAGAGAGACATTGGCTCTGTGTGCCCCCCACTTGTTGGGGGGCGGGGCATGGGCTTGGAACATCTCAGTGGCTTCTTCATTTGGCTTATTATAGTATGTTTACCTATGACAAAGTAGTGCCAGGCAGGAGGCGTGTTTATAAGTCATGGCTCTCACTTGTAGACTCAGTGCTGGGGACCACGCAGGGACTGTGAACAGATTCTACCAAGGAGAAGGTAAGTAGTGTTGATAAAATGGAATAAATAATCTCAGGAACCTGTGAATACATTTGGGGTTGTTCATGGAATAGAACTAGTACAACCCAAGTGTAACACATTCACATTGCTTTAGGGGCAGTGTTTCATTTCTTTGGCACCGGTATTGAAATGTCTTTAGACAGATGATTCTAGGATGAGAAAAAGTGAGGAAACTATTGACAAGATGTCCCCAGTCCCTTTGTCCTGTTGCTAGCTTAGCGCCTAGCAACAGCTTTGACTGAAGAGTAGAGCTGAGTCACAGGGTTCTTACCATCATAGGAAAGTGCATTAGAGACCGTGTGTATTAATTATTCTAAAGTCAGCCGAACCAATCATGACTGATTCCATCCTTTGATAAGAATATTTGAATAAAAATAGGAAACACGGATAGGAGTTTGTTGGCATTTCATGAAGTTTATTTGTTAAATTTATCTTTGTTTACAGAATGAGAAAACAGAAGCAGAGATAGAAAGAAGTATCAAAACAAGGTAAAGGAGGAACACAATCATTTCAACAGTCTCATTCAGAAAACAGCGCAAAAATTACTACTACATTGTACTTGGGCTGGAGCAAGAGCACAGCGGATAGGGCGTTTGCCTTACATGCAGCCGCCCCGGGTTCGATTCCTCCACTTCTCTCAGAGAGCCTGGCAAGCTACCATGAGTATCTCACCCACACGGCAGAGCCTGGCAAGCTACCCGTGGCATATTTGATATGCCAAAAACAGTAACAACAAGTCTCACAATGGAGATGTTACTGGTGCCTGCTCGAGCAAATTGATGAGCAACGGGATGGCAGTGACAGTGACAATGACATTGCACTTGGTTCTTTGGTGATGAAAAAAGTTTCATGCTGGTGTTTCTCAGGTGGAGGGAGGCAGGATCTCAGGGACCAGGGCATGAGGGTGCATCTCCGAAGCTTGAGAACCTGTGTCATGTCACCCCATGATGGGCTCATCAGAGGGGACAGGCAGAGAGAGAGAGAGAGAGAGAGAGAGAGAGAGAGAGAGAGAGAGAGAGAGAGAGAGAGAGTCTTACCAGCAGGACAGTCCCTGAAACATCTGCCCAGAGGCTGGTGCCCACCTAGCAACAATGCGTGAGCTTAGCGCCTAGCAACAGCATTTTTTCTGGCAGCAGCACTTCTGCTGGCAGCAGCCCTTCCCGCAGCCACAGCCACAGCTGCAGCAACAGGGTTTGCAGCAGCAGGTGCGGCGGCAGCAGCAGACCATGGGTCGGCTGCAGCAGCCCCCACAGCAGCCACAGCAGCAGGGGCAGCAGCCGGAGCAGCAGCCCACGCGGTAGCATCTGCAGGTGGTGCAGCTGCCACAGCCGCCACAGCCACCACAGCCACAGCCACCACAGCCACCGCAGCCACCGCAGCCACCGCAGCCACCGCAGCTAGTGCAGTAGACACAGGTGCGACCTCTACAGCCACAGCACCCCATGGTGTCAGTCGAGAGGAGTCAGGAGAGGTGAGGAGGTTGGTTCAGGAGGAGGTGAGGGAGTTTGAGGACCCTCTGCTGGGGGCGGCCCTTATATACCGTCTTGGGGATCGAGGGGAGTGAGCAGGACGCGTGGCCAGTGGTCACTTCCTCGTGTGACTATGGCTGGTTCCATACACAGCCTACGCCACTCTCTGTTTACATTCCCGTGGTCTCGGTGCCTGTGCTAATTTGGCTTTCCTTTTCAAAGTCGACTCAGAAGCAAACCAAGAGAGGCAAACATTTGGAACAGATTCTCCATTTTCACCAAAGACATTTACATTGTGGCGGTTCGGGGGATAAAGAGACTCTTTCCCCTTTCCCCTGCTCCTCAGTGTTTTCTTTCCTGTTGCAATCTCCTGCTTGCACGGACTTCTGAGATGTAGAGGGAGAGGCTTGACTGTCTAAAGGAGAAACGCCATTTTCTTAAAAAAAAAGTGTTCATATCCCTGTCCACCTTGTTAAATTGGCCATTTGAGTGCTCCCAAGGGTAATGGATCTAACTCTAAGGTATGAGTTATTAGACTGAGCAAAGAGCCGGAAATAAGCCATGGACATGACAAGTGAGAAAAAGGGAAAGTGAGAGTGAGAAGATGGAAGGAAAGGAAAGAAGAGAGGGAGGGAGGGATGAACAGATGGAGGGAGAGAGGGAGAGAGGTCACTATTTTGCTCTAATCTAATATTCCTAAGAGATTTGGACTCTCCTTAAATTAAATGACCCTCTTTTCATTTTTTCCTTTTCTCTTTCCTTCCTTCTTTCTTTCTTTCTTTCTTTCTTTCTTTCTTTCTTTCTTTCTTTCTTTCTTTCTTTCTTTCTTTCTTTCTTTCTTTCTTTCTTTCTTTCTTTCTTTCTTTCTTTCTTTCTTTCTTTCTTTCTTTCTTTCTTTCTCAACTGAAGGATGTGTTCAGGGATTACTCCTGGCTGTGTGTTGAGGGATCATTCCTGGGACTTAGGCCCTTGGGGGTCATTCTTGGTGTTTAGGGTGCCAGATGCGTATTGTGCATTGAACCCAGGTCAGCCACGTGCAAGGCAAGTGCCTTACCCACAGTACTATCTCTTCATTGTCTTAAGCCTGAAAGCCTTTTCTAGAGTCTCAGTTCAGTGCTCCTTGTCTCCTTCCTCTCCATGTGTCCTGGTCACTCCAGTTCATCCCCAAGATGGTGCATAAGGGTTGCCCCCCAGCAGAAGGACATCATTCTCCATCACCTCCTGAACCAAGCTCCTCAGCTCTCCTAACTCCTCTCAACTGAAATCATGGGGTGCTGTGGCTGTAGTGGTTGTAACCAATGTCTTTAGCTGTGGCAGCTGTTGTGGCTGCAGTGACTGTGGCTGTGGTATATGCAAGGGCTGTGGCTGTGGTGTCTGCAGTGCTGTGGCTGTTGTGGCTGCAGTGTCTGTGATAGCTGCAGTGGCTGTGGTGGCTGTGGCTGTGGTGGCTGTGGCTGTGGTGGCTGTGTCTGTGGTGGCTGTGGTGCTGTGTGGCTGTGGTGGCTACAATGTCTGTGGTGGCTGTGGCTGTTGTGGCTGTGGCTGTGGTGGCTGCACCACGTGCAGATGCTACCAGGTGGGTTGTTGCTCTGGTTGCTGTGGGGGCTGCTGAGGTGTCCTTGGCCTCAACTGTGTTTTTTCTTGGTAGCTGTTGAGTTTTGGCAAAGACACCAGGCAGGTCCTTGGGGAGGACTGACTCATGTTCTCTGTGACTGGCCAAGTGGGTTTACTCAGCAGAGTATCTGAGGGTAGAAGCTCCGCTTGACTGTCTGCTCCGAGCCGTACTTTCCAATCCAATCCCAGCAGCGGTGCAGAGAAGGGTCCGATCTTTCCCTTTGCTGCCTGTTTCTTGGCCCTTCAGGAAAAGAAAATAGATGATGGCAAGCATCTCTTGGTCCTCCTCTGCACACACAGATATTTCAGTGCTCTCTAAAGCTGTTGGGGTGCATGACACTAGACTCATTCCACAGATGAAGAAACTGAGATTGAGGAAATTAAGAAATTCATCCAAAGAAAACAATGGCTACATCCTGATTTATCCCCAGATCTGATGCCAAACCCAACAATTATTTTCCTATTTCATCATGATGCTTCAAGTTCAGACCTTGTTCAAGTCATTTCTTCTTTCTCCTGTGTTATCTGTTCTAGCTGGTGTCACTAGCTGCTCATCAGCTGCTTGTTCCTAGACCTCCCTTTAAAGTTGAAAGCCTCATTGCTGCTAGATCCCTTCTAACCATCCTCAGAGATATTTTTGGGTGACCCAAGGTTGGGCTCCACTCTCACTTAGGTGACTTCTGCTCATCACTGAAGTACATTTTTTCCCTATACTTAATGTTGGAAGGAAACTAAGTACCTTAACAATCTCTGGAAGTGGTTTTGAAGCTGTTGTGTTCATTCTGGCTTTCATGATAAATTCAATGCAGCAGCCATACCTGAACCATCTCTACTTTGGAGAGGGGCATTCTTGGATCATAGGACTCCAGTTATTTTTTACAGTCCTATTACTTAGGTCTTTTGAATTCACCCCAGGCTGTTGAGACATGGCCTGGTGTCCAGAAAATCTCATCTTCAGCGAGTCTCCCCACTTCTACAAAGGCAAGTCATTTCCATCCAAGCGCTCAGAGTTCTTCTCTGTTTCCTTAGTGTCAGATAACATATTCTTTATTTTGCTATTGTTATTTACGAATGGAGATGATAAATAGGTAGTTATGTAGATGAACCTAGAGGTGATTGATAGGAGACTCTCTGGTCTTCACTGAAGGTTGTTGATAGGATTTTGAAAACTACCATTTTAAATAAAATAATGTTTACCAGTATCAGGTCCTGGAATAATGCTGTTTCACTGGAGTTGGCCAGGTTCTTCTTTGATCATCATTGTGATAAAATATTGGATGAAATGGTGTTTTTTATAGGCCCAAGTTCTTCTGTTTGCACAGAACTCAGACGTGTCCAGAGGGAAGAGACTTGAGGAACTTTGGGGAGGAGGTTCTATATGGATATTCTCCAAACTGCTGGTGCCAAGGTACATAAAATTTAACCTAGGTATTACCATCGGGGAACAACTTGGCTCTTGATGTCTTTTTTTAAATTCTCATAAAGGCCTAGTGTTTCTCCTGGAGACTCTCTTTTTTCTGAGGGTATCCACCCTTTTTTGGGTAGTGTTTCATTTTCTGAAATTCCAAAGAGCTCAGTTATTTGCATTCAAAGGGATTCCAGCCTCCTTCTGGACTGCTCTAGGGTTCTTGACGGGGAACCTTCTTTAAATAACATCCTGGTTTTATTAATTCCCCCAAAATTAATTTTGGTATTAATTTTCCCAATAAATTAATTAAGGTATCCTTGTCAGGATAGCTTAACCTCATCGACCTGCCTGAAATAGTAGCATGCAATGTAATCAGTGTTAGGCCTGAGAACAACCTAGGAAATTATGGAAAAATGGAAAAGCTACCTCACCCAGGCCTTGGGGGAAGCAAGACTATCAAAGATAACTCATGGAGGCCGAGTTATTTTGGTCGTCATAAAGAATGAAGACTCTTCTTGGAAACTATGTGTCATGCCTCGTGTGTATGTTTGTGTTTGTGTGTGTATGTGTGTGTATGCACACAGGTGTGTATGTGTGCATGCTATGTGACAAGAGATGAGTTCAGTATGACTGTAGAGTTGTAGGGATTGTAACAGGATGAGAGATAAGCGAAGTCCAGATCGAGGAAAGCCTCACTCAAGTGTTTAGACATTATGATCTACATTAGGAAAAAATTGGTAGAATACAGGCACACTGGTCAGTCAAGCAGTACAGAGACAAGGAATTGGAGGGAAGTTAACCCAGAGGTAATATTCAATCAGTCAATCAATCAAGCAGTCAATCAAATGAGGCAGGAAGTCAAGAAAGTCTGGGTACTCAGGATGTGTACTTGGGTGATCATCCAATAGGGAGATTTGAGTAATGTTTGGATGTAGAGTGGGAACTAATTACTGAGCACATAGATTAAAGGAAAATTCAGGATGCTGATGCAAGCTTTGACAAGTGAAGGAATGATGGTGGGATATCTAAATTTTCCAGGTGGAGGCACAGGATGACTGGACCACTGGGTCACCCTCTGAGATGACAATGATGTTGGGGAGAGCATTGCCAGCCAGCATCCACCCTACTTTGTCTCTGAATCATCATACAGTGGGACCAGTATTCAGATCCAGTTTCTTGGATACCAAAGTTCAGGTTCTAAACTTCAAAATGGTACGGTCTGTTGAGGAAGAATGGAGTTGGGACTTCGTTTCTTTGGCTTTTAAAACATAGTTTAATAAGGGCTGGAGCAATAGCACAGCTTGTAGGGCATTTGCCTTGCACGCGGCCGACCCAGGTTCGAATCCCAGCATCCCATATGGTCCCTTGAGCACCGCCAGGGGTAATTCCTGAATGCATGAGCCAGGAGTAACCCCTGTGCATCGCCAGGCATGACCCAAAAAGCAAAAAAAAAAAAAAAGCATAGTTCAATAGCCATGACTCTCCCCAAATCATTACTGACATGACTATAATTGATAATCTGTCCCATATAAAATGGGGTTTTAATTATTTGGATTCCTACTCATAACCTATATCTTCCTGCCTGCCACAGTGTTTAATAAGCAAGCAGATATTTGTATGCTTATATTGGTAAAATCATGCTATTATTTAAACACCCATCCAGAACTATAATGTGACAAACTCCTGTAAATTCAGAGAGACTGGGTAATGTCAGTGCAAGGCTGAATGATTTCTTTTTTTTAAATTTATTTTATTGAATCACCAAGTGGAAAGTTACAAAGTTCTCAGGCTTATATCTCAGTTATACAATGCTCAAACACCCATCCCTTCACCAGTGCCCATATTCCACCACGAATGAAAACAAAAACAAAAACAAAACAGTATACATCCTACCCCTCAGCCCCCAACACCCCCCCCCGGGCGTGACTGATAATTTCACTTCCTTTTCTCTTTACCTTGATTACATTCCAGATTTCATCACACAAATCACTATTTTTGGAGTTTCAAAACAGACTCACTATTTTTGTTGGAATTTATCCCCCAAGAATACAGCTCTATTAACAAGGAAATATTTGATAATAAATTTTCCACTGATGAGAATGAAGAGATAAAATGTTGCGCGGCCGCAGTTTACAATTTCTGTATTCTAGTAATTAAGTCCGCGGAGATTTAAGTTGGAAAATGAATCATTTCCCTTCCTGGAACAGCATGTAGCAAAAGCTTAGTTCACAGTCTCCATACATGGTTGCAAGCACTTGCTGGAACCCCAAATCCTAAAGCTGTCTCTGGTTCCCGCTTGTTCCACATCCACCGGCTGTGCAGAGGCATGGGCACTCGGGTCGAAACTCGGCCAGAGCCCGGGCTCCAAGGGCTGAATGCTTTCTTCAGGAAAATATTTTTATTTATCATGGACTTTTAAATGACTTCTTAAAAAAATTTTATTAGTGAATCACTGTGAGGTACTGTTACAAACTTATGAACTTTCGTGTTTACATTTTGGTCATACAGGGATTGTTTACCCATCCCTCCACCAGTGCCCATTCTTCTCCATCAATGTTCCCAGTATCCCTCCCACCATCCCCACCCTGTCCCCCACCACCCCACCCTGCTTCTGCAGCAGGGCATTTCCTTTTATCCTCTCTCCTTTTGGGTGTTGTAGTTTGCAATAGAGATATTGAGTGGCCATCATGTTTGGTCTACAGTCTACTTTCGGCACAAATCTTCCAACCCGAATGGGTCCTCCCGACATCCTCTATGTGGTGTTCCCTTCTCTATCTCAGCTGCCTTTTCCCCCAGCATGTGAGGTCAGTTTCCAAGCTGTGGGGCAGACCTCCTGGTCCTTATTTCTACTACTCTTGGGTGTTAGTCTCCCACGCTGTTACTTTATATTCCACAGATGGGTGCAATCTTTCTATGCCTGTCTCTCTCTCTGACTCATTTCACTTAACATGATACTTTCTATATTGATCCACTTATATACAAATTTCATGACTTCATCTTTTCTAACAGCTGCATAGTAATCCATTGTGTAGATGTACCAAAGTTTCTTTAACCAGTTATCTGTTTTGAGGCACTCCGTTATTTTCCAGATTTTGGCTATTGTAAACAGTGTTGCAAAGAACATAGAAGTAAAGGTGTCATTTCTACTATACCTTTTTGCCACTGCGGGACATATTCCCAGGAATGGTATTGCTGGGTCAAATAGGAGACCAATTTCTAATTTTTTGAGAATCGTCCATGTTGTTTTCTAAAAGGGCTGAACCAGTTGGCATTCCCACCAGCAGTGAAGGAGAGTTCCTTTCTCCCCACATCTGCGCCAACACCGGTTGCTTTTGTTCTTTTGGATGTGGGCCAGTCTCTGTGGTGTGACATGATATCTCATTGCTGTTTTAATCTGCATCTCCCTGATGATTAGTGATGTAGAACATTTTCTCACATGTCTTTTAGCCATTTGTATTTCTTCTTTGAGAAAATTTCTGTTCATTTCCACCCCCCCCCATTTTCAGATGGAGTTGGATGTTTTCTTCTTGTAGAGTTTAATCAGTGCCTTGCATATCCTTGATATCAACCCCTTATCAGATGAGTATTGGGTGAATATCCTTTCCCATTCTGTAGACTGTCTTTGTATTTTGGTCACTGTTTCTTTTGAGGTGCAAAAGCTTCTTAGTTTAATATAGCCCCATTTGTTTATCTCTGTTTTCATTTGCTTGGCCAGTGGTGTGTCATCTTCGAAGATACCTTTAGCTTCAATGTCGTAAAGGGTTTTGCCAACCTTGTCTTCCCTGTACTTTATGGATTCTGGTCTGATGTTGAAATCTTTAATCCACTTTGACCTGACTTTTGTACATGGTGTTAGGTAGAGATATGAGCCCATTTTTTTGCATGTAGCCATCCAATTTTGCCAGTACCATTTCTTGAAGAGGCTTTCCTTGCTCCACTTCACATTTCTTGCTCCCAGTACCATGCTGTTTTAATTACTACCGCTTTGTAGTAGAGGTTGAGGTTGGGAAGGGTGACTCCTCCCATCTTCTTTTTCCCAAGAATTGCTTTAGCTATTTGTGGGGGCTTATTGTTCCATATGAATTTCAGGAGTGTTTGCTTCATTTCTTTGAAGAATGTCATGGGTATCCTTATAGGGATCACATTGATTTTGTACAATGCTTTGGGGAGTATTGCTATTTTGACAATGTTAATTCTCCCAATCCATGAGCAGGGGACATCTTTCCATTTCCTCATGTCCTCTTTTATTTCTTGATGTAGCATTTTGTAGTTTTCTTTTTACAAGTCCTTTACCTCCTTAGTTAAGGTGATTCTGAGGTACTTGATTTTCTGAGGCACGATTGTGAACGGGATTGCTTTTCTTATGTTACTTTCTTTGTTCTCATTACATGCGTATAGGAAAGCCATGGACTTTTGGGTATTGATTTTATAGCCTGAAACTTTATTATCCAAGTCTATTCTTTCTAGGAATTTCTTGGTAGAGGTTTTAGGGTTATCTAAATATAGTATCATATCATCTGAGAATAGTGAGAGCTTGATTTCTTCATTTCCTACCTGAATGTCCTTAATATCTTTTTCTTGCTAACCACTATGCAAGTACTTCCAGGACTATATTGAAGAGAAGTGGAGAGAGTGGGCATCCTTGTGTCATCCCTGATCTTAGAGGGAAGGCTCTTAGATTTTCCCCATTGAGGATGATGCTTGCCATAGGCTTGTGGTAAGTGGCTTTGACTATATTGAGGAAAGTCCCTTCTATACCCATTTTGGTAGAGTTTTCGTCATGAATGGGTGCTGGATCTTGTCAAATGCTTTCTCTGCATCTATTGATATGATCATATGGGATTTAATCTTTCCTTTTGTTGATATGATGGATTATGTTTATTGATTTCTGAATGTTAAACCAACCTTGCATCCCTGGGATGAATCCCACTTGTTTGTGGTGTATAATATTTTTTATGAGTTGTTCAATTCTTTGCTAATATTTTATTGAGAATCTTTGCATCTGTGTTCATCAGGGATATTGGCATGTAGTTTTCTTTTATGGTGGTGTCTTTGTTTGCTTTTGGTGTTAAGGAGATGTGAGCCTCATAGAAACTGTTTGGGAGAGTTTGTGTTTCTTCAATTTCCTGGAGAAGCTTGAGAAGAATTGGCAATAGGTCCTCTTTAAATGTTTGGAAGAATTCGCGAGTGAAACCATCTAGACCTGGGCTTTTGTTTTTCGGAAGACTTTTGATTACACTTTCAATTTCCTTGATATTAATAGGACTATTCAGGTATTCCAGGTCTTCTTGATTCAACCTTGGGAGATTATAGGAATCCAGGAATTTATCCATTTTTTCTAGGTTCTCTTGTTTCGTGTGGACCAATCTCCAGAGCAGATTTTCCACATATTACCTTCTTCCTCATGGACTTCTTCACTGCATGTTCATTCGTGGTCTCCATCTGATGTTCATGGGCGACTTATGTGAAGCATGAGGAGAAAGATGGTCACTTTCTCCCAACTGCCTCTGCCCCCTGGGAGCCAGGGTTACTGGCTTCTTGTCTCGCCTCACAGAAAGTAATTTCAGGAGTAGACAAGCAGTGAATAAATAGATTTTATTTGGAGGATTTTTAAGGTGTGAAGGGGAGAAGAGAGAAAGAGAGAAATGCACTCAAGAGAACACAGGCTTCTCCGTAGCGAAGAGAGCACCTACATAACATCCTAGCATTAGACACGAAAGCATGAAAATACACATCTCAAGAGGGGAGATGTGGGCGACACATGTGCTCAGGTATCACATGTGCTTGGCCATGTGGTTATGAGTAGCACATGGGCTCAGGCAGCAAATGCTCCTAAGTGACTTTTTAATCTTTAAAAACATGACATAGAAATATCAGTTATCTAGGTTGCTTGGGTTTTGGGTACCATCTTGAATTTTTCAATTCAGGTGCACTTATTTCATGCATCACTCTAATCCTGGTCAGGTAAGAAGTATGCTCTGTATTGTATGCAGTTATTTCCCATTTAGTTGACCTTTACTATTTTGGTGCAGACTTAAATAAATTTTATGCATGGGATACTATTAACTTGTTGGTGCAGTTGGTGGCTTTAGTGGTTCCATTAAGATGTAACTTTTCTGAAGATCTCATCAAATGAGATCAGTGACATGGATGAAGGGAGAGCTTGGGAGGAAATGGCTTTAGAGGCAGTGCTCCTGCCTCCTTCTTGACCCACCTCAGTTTCCCTGGGAGCTTTGGACTGGGAAAGTCTGCCATGAGCACTGCCTGGCAGGGACACTAGTGTTCCACCTGCCCCACTGGCAGTCACCAAGTTGTACCTGAGCTTGTTCCATTTATTTTCATGGCACAGGAGCTGGTTCTTATGAGTTACAGGAAAAGGGAAGTACAAGTCTCATATCTTCCCTTACATGTAACTCTGACTTACTAAAAATGACTAACATCTCTGGAGTGCTCAATAATTCTAAGTCCCAAGCCATTCTAAGTATTCTGTATGCATCCTCAGATTTACACTTCACAGTCACACTGTGGGAGAGTTACTATTTTCATCAGGACAGTGAGGTCTAAAGAAGGATTGGGTCCCACACCTGCAGCTGGAGGGAGGAAGTAGCTCATCCAGGATGGTCCCAGACTTTGCCCACCTCCCTCATCTCCTTTTCTTGGCCTCCTTGTTTGCCTCCAGTTTTTCATTCAAGATCACTAACTCTGTGTTTTTCATAAAGTGCTCCTGTCGTCACTGTGGAATTGGAAGTAACTAGTCTGTGCTTATAACTCTTGGAAGTTTCAATATTCACATGGAACATAATCTGCAAGTAATGAGTCAACTTTTACTCAACTATGACTTGAATTCCTTTCCCTCAATTTGCTCAGTTATTTCTTGCTGCCTCTCTTATTCGTTTGCAGAGACTTTAAAGTTTATTTCTATGTATCATCCACATTGCTTGGCACTGAATACGGGTTCAACAACTATTTATTGATTTGGCTTGATTTCGCTCAACTGTTTATTTTTGGCACGAGAGCTATAATCAGGAAGTTAATTGAGAGATGTGCTAAATAGTATCCTTAATTTAGGACAGCGATGCCTGCTATAAACATAGCAGCATGTTTATGATTTGTGCTTTACTACCTAGGAATGTGTGCCAGTAAGTAATAGGTCTCACACTAAATATCCTTTTGTTTCTTGTGACCTAATTGTACAGGTTGGGATAGTTGTCTACTTCAGAGAAGCTGAGATGAGCTGTGAGTATAGATGAGTCTGAATACAGATACTCTAAACATGTTTTGATTTTTGTTTTCCCAGTGAGTGTCCCCTCTAATTTTGATTTTAAAGTTTAATAAAAAGAACCCAACAAATGCTGTCTGTGTGGAAGTTAAGTTTCCTCATTAGGTAATTACAGAGATTCCTGCACTATACTTGGAAGGTTAGGGCTACGTCCAATGGTCTGTGTTCTAGGCATAGTTCTCGTCTAATCACTTCTTCAGCTTCTGCCTGTCCTTTTGCAGCTGAACTTGATCCTTTCCACTTCATCATCTCTTTGTTTTTGTGTCTTACAGTCATCTTTTAACCACTTATCTGTGCATTTATCTTTGCTCTTACTTCTAAGGTACTATATAGAACATCTCAGCTTTTTACTGTAATAAAGAAAGAGAAACATTTATTTCATGTCAGTTCACCGACTATTTTCTGAAATAGAAGCACACTACACAAATTTAGGAAAAATTAGTGTACACTGTTGTATCTCATCATGGAGACATTAAGTCCTCGTATAAGAGATTACTAAGATGTTGTACAGGTTAAGCCTCCTGTGTTTACATTCTGTTAATCGAGATAGGATGCCTCCTATGTTACATCCCATCCATTCTGGCGTGATCAGCTTCATCATTGTTTTTGACTGTTTTTGTGTTTTTTGATCTTTGAAGTTATGATGCTTTAAACTTTGATGAATTGACTCACAAGAGGAGCATAGACAGCTCCACATTCAGAGCAGCAAATACATGTGCTTAGATCCGATATTTGGTCATTTAGAAAAAGGGGGCAGTGAAATTCACCCTCTGCACCAATGAGCTTAATCTCACATTGTGAGTCCCCTAACTCAGAATCAAAGTCCTCCTTCCATGATCCAATGACCATTATCCTGGAGCGTCTCCCTGAAGTACTCAGAAACAAAGCCCTCCTCTCTGGAGTGAGTTCTTTGACACACTTCATTTTCTACCCTGACCAGTGCCCCAGGGTCAGCATTTATGCAACTTGGAGGCCTCAGAAGCAAAGAGTTTGAGTTTTTGTGGCAGTGGGTGGTGATAGTGGTGGTGAAGGCCAAGGCGGATGGGTGGCACCCGGGTTCTTTGTCCACGCCATAACACGGTGGAGCCATGACTGCCATCAACCACAACGCTGGGGTTGCTGCTGTCACAGCTAATTCTCCTGCTCACACCTTGACCATGTCACCTTGCCCTAAGGTCTCCCCCCCCTTGTACCACACTATGCTGCATGGTCCTGAGATGCTGCTCAGACTCTCCATGCCTCATGGGAGTTTCTCTCTGATATTTTTTAAAACTCTGTTCCTCACCACAAGCCCAGCGTGTGGTACAATTGTTATTGGCCCACAGATTACTCAAAAGTCCTTTTAATAGCCAGAGGGCCAAGTGCCATTACCCGACACCTTTATGTTATGATGACAGCATACGTGGGGTTGGATTAGGATGTCCTTCTGTCTTCATCTAAGAACCTCCCCTATAATCAATAGCAAGCAATATAAAATAAGTTATTAAGATTCTACTATAGGCACAGGCTTAAGAGGTGGTTGGGAAAATTGGAGGCGCTGGTGGAAGGAAGGTGAAATGGTCGTGGGATTGGTGTTGGAATATTGAATGCCTACAACAAATCATCATGAACAATTTTGTAAAACACAGTGTTCATATAAATTGTAAGGTGAAAATTTACACGTGTAGGCCTTACTTATTCCATGTAGACTCCAAAATACATTAACACAGAATAGCTTTTAAAGTTTTGTTAATGACAGATGAGACATGATTATTATCATAACGAGCTCCAAGTATAAAATAAAATTTAATCTAATTTTATAAAATAAAATTCAATCTAATATGCTTTAGATTCCAGAGTTGAAATGTACATATGTAAATGATAATAACATTTTATTTTGTTGTATTAAATTATTTTAATTTATTTATTTAGAGATAAATAAATTTATTTTATTCATTTAATAAATAATGCCTAGACTGGAGTGATAGCACAGCGGCTAGGGCGTTTGCCTTGCACGCGGCTGACCTGGGTTTGATTCCTCCATCCCTCCCGGAGAGCTCAGCAAGCTACCAAGAGTATCCCGCCCGCATGGCAGAGCCTGGCAGGCTACCCGTGGCATATTCGATATGCCCAAAACAGTAACAACAAATCTCACAGTGGAGACGTTACAGGTGCCCGCTCGAGCAAATCTATGAACAATGGGATGACAGTGACAGTGACAGTGACAGAGGTCAAAATCATATAGTAATCACAAATTGGCTCTTACTGTTTTATTTTCTGATCATTCTATTTGCCATTTCTTAAAGTTTTGTTGGAACCTGTAATATAAAGTAAATTTGTTATGTGCCTAAGGAGACAGGTTGGGATTGGGAGGGAAACTGAGAATATTGGTGGAGAAAAGGTTTCACTGGTGGTGTTGGGACACTAAATGCTTGAAACAACTGTATAATAAACAACTTTGTAAATCACTGTATCACTGAATCACTGTCGTCCTGTTGCTTGTCGATTTACTCCAGTGGGCACCAGTAACGTCTCTATTCCTCCCAGCCCTGAAATTTTAGCAGCCTCTCCTTACTCATCTTTCCCAATGATTGGAGGCTCTTTCAGGGTCGGGGGAATGAGACCTATTGTTACTGTTTTTGGCATTTTGAATACGCCACAGGTATTTTGCCAGGCATTGCCCACCCATGCGGGCAGGATACTCTTGGTAGCTTGCTGGGCTCTCCAAGAGGTATGTGTGCATATATATATATATATAGAGAGAGAGAGAGAGACTAATATATATTAGTTTCTATGAGTAAATCACTGTGTTTTGAATAAAAATTAATTTGAAAAGACATTTTAAAAATTAAATTATTTTAAAATTTAATTTAAAAATAATTTAAATTAAAAAATAATTTTTTAAAAAGAGCTATTATGTGTACTTATGCCCATGAGACCTGCTAGGAAGGAAGAAGGGGCAGGTGCAGGATGGGAGGATGGATGGGGAGGTCAAGACGGGATAAGAGAACGTGGGTGAGGATGGCCAGCTTGCTTATAAGTATGAGTAGAGTGTGATTTAGCGTTGCATGATTTCTTGTTTTATTCTTTTATTTTTCTAAGATAGTGTTGGAGTGGTTGGATAGCTCCACAACCACACTGATCATGGATATTTTCCATGCAAGGACCACTTTCTTCTCTTGGACGTTTTTTGCCCAAGATTCATCACTAAGAGACTGCTTAACAGGTCTGGGATTCGGCGAGCACCGAGTCTATTCCCAGAAGTTAAATTTTCTAGTGAAGAGCCTTGTGACTCCCACATACAAGTATGGTGTGTGTGGTGTGGATGTCTCCATGTGTACAGGTGAGTGCATGCCTGCTGCATTTTCCCATGGTGTAGGTTTACGGACAATGGGCTGGAGACCAGAACATGGATTTTGGAGTGGGAGGCAGAAATCACAGGTGAAGATCGAGGTAGATTTTGGTGTGTTCATGCCTGTCCCCATTCTCTACCTTAGGTGCTGATTGTGGGGCATGCGGGTGGGGGTAGGGGGAAAGTTTACCTTTTTGTCAGTGTTCAATAATTTATGTGATTCTTTCTTTTTCAAAAACCCAGAGACTATTTGCTAGAAGTCAGTTCTTAAAGGCTGCACAAATCATTGAAGATAACAGGTGCCAGACAATTTTTATTGAACATTTCACTTTTCACTAGACACTATTTGGCTTCAGATGATTGGCATCCATGGTTATTAACTGGGGTGGAGATGCTTGTGTGATGGTCTGAGTCAGGGATGAAAGCTGGCTGTCTAGGGAGCTCAAAGAATGTTAATCCCCTTTAATGATAATTATGCAAATAAGAATCAATAAAACACTAGCTAATCCTCCAACATTTCTGTGCTGAACCTTTGGCACATAGCTCAAGAGAGTAAAGTACATCAGTGTAGGAAAGAGCAAAGTTTAATTACTAGTTATAATATATCTTTAAAACTACTTCCCCTGTTGAGTTTTTACAGGGAGGAAAATTACTTCTCAAATGATTAACACAGTTAAAAGGGACCATTCTTTTTCTTCAGAAGAGCATTAGGTGCTTCATTGAAGGGGTGTGATGTATGTTTGCATGTGCATTTTAAAGTCAAACATCATTAACAAATGTAGAGGATCTCATGATTTTTTTTCCTTTGCACTTGGTTGTTCACATTTCAATTATTTTAGGAAAAATCACTGCGTGGGGTCGTCAGGGTATATATTGCATGAGCACAGAACCTGATAGACGAAACAGCCTCTGCAACATTTATGCTGGTCATGGAAAAATATGAATGTGTTTCTCTCAACTCCATAGCTTTTGAAATTACTTGTCCACACCCAAACAGTCGAACTGAAGGATGTCCAGAGAGAAAAATCAACAGAAGGATACTGAAGGGTCTGATGAGTGAAGAGAGGAGATGGGGCCCTAGAGAGAAGGTCAAGTTTGGGGAAAATGGAGACAACAGAGGAGAGAAGATGTAATGCTGATTGGATTGATGTTGGAGTATTTAATGCTATAACAAGTTATCATGAATAACTTTATAAAGTACAGTCCTTATATAAAGCATAAGGGGAAAATTCACACATGGACTGTTAGAGCAGACAAACATTAGACCTAGGAGTAGGAGAGTTCACATGGCTATAAATTCCAGGGTCAAGCACACTGACTGGTTTTTATTCTTGAGAAAATGAATAGAATAGGAGTTGGGGGAATCAAGGTGAAAGGAAGGGCATTCACACTGCTAAATTTGCTCCAAAATAAAGCTAGATTTATCTCATAGAGAGGTTATTTCTTTTTTTTCCCCTAAGATATTTTTGTTGAATCACTGTAAGGTAGACCCTTACAAAGCTGTTCATGATTAGGTTTCAGTCACACAGTGTTCCAACACCCATCCCTCCACCAGTGTACATTTCCCAGCACCAGTGTCCCCAGGTTCCCTCCCATCACCCTCACCTCATCCCCTGCCTGCCTCTCTCTCTCTCTCTCTCTCTCTCTCTCTCTCTCTCTCTCTTTCTCTCCCTCACTTTGGGCATTGTGGTTTGCACATTGTGATTTACTTTGTTTTTGTTTTTTGCTTTTTGGGTCACACCCGGCAATGCACAGGGGATACCTCCTGGCTGTGCAGTCAGGAATTACTCTTGGTGGTGCTCAGGGGACCATCTGGGATGCTGGGAATTGAACCCATTTGTAAGGCAAACACCCTACCCACTGTGCTATTGCTCCAGCCCCCGTGATTTACTTTTTGGTAAGGTTGTCATGCATATCCCTTTACCTACTTTTAACATTCAGTTCTTGTTTAGTGTGATCTTTTCCAGCTAGTATTGTCACACTTGTCCCTCTCTATCTTACCTACCCTATGCCCCACACACACTCGTGGTAGATTCCAACCATTGACCAGTCCTCCTAGCCCTTGTTTTCCTTGGCTGTGGATATTAAGAAAGGTTCTTTCTGGGGCCAGGGGTTTTGCCTGGCGTGTGGTAGACCCAGTTTGCTCCATGGCTCCACGTATTACCCCCTGAGCACTGCAAGGAGTGATTTCTGAGCACAGAGCCAGGAGAAATTCCTGAGCATCCCTAGGCATGGACCCAAAACAAGCACAAAAAGAATAATTAAAAATAGGTTATTTCTGGAGATGTCACTATATCTAGTTAGTCTGGAAAGTCCTCATACTTCTAGTAGTAAAGATAAGGGTAATCATTTCTTCTGGAATCCAAAGGGCCCCGCTGACCTCAGCAAAGCATATGCTGAGTGTGAAATATATTAGTTTATTTTTGTTTCTTGATTTTTGGGTCACAGCCAGCGATGAGAGGTTATTCCTGGCTCTGCACTCAGGAATTACTCCTGACAGTGCTCTGGGGACCATATGGGATTCTGGGAATCGAACCTGGGTTGGCCGTGTGCAGGGCAAACACCCTACCTGTTGTACTATCACTGCAGCCTCAAGTGTGAAATATATTAGAAAAAGCCCATTCTGAATATTTTGGGTGTTTGAGTGAACATCAGAAGGTCTAACCTTTGGTCTCTACCCAAAGGTTTTTTTTTAAGTGCATTATTATCTGGAATTTTATTTTTTGAACTCTTTTTAAAAAATAATAATAAAATAGCAAAATTTTATTTATTTTTAATTTTTTTAAATGAATCACTGTGGGTACAGTTACAGACTTACAAATTTTCGTGCTTACGTTTCAGTCATACAATGGATCAAGTGCCCATCCCTCAACCAGTGCCTGTTCTCCAGTACCAATGTTCCCATCCCTCCCATCCCCCCATTCTCCCCCGCACTCCCCCCCACCCCCCGCCTCTGTGACAGGCACTTTTTCTTTTACTCTCTGTCTACTTTAGAGTTTTGTGCTCTGCAATGCAAGTATTGAGTGGCCATCATATTCGGTCTATAGTCTACTTTCAGCATGCATCTCCCATCCCGAGCGGGCCCTCTCAGAACCTTCTTCTTGGTGTTCCCTTCTCTATCTGAGATGTCTTTTCCCCCAGCATGTAAGGCTGGCTTCCAAGCCATGGAGCAAACTTCCTGGTACTTATCTCTACTATCCTTGGTTGTTAGTCTCCCATCCTGTGACTTTACATTCCACAAATGAGTGCAGTCTTTCTATGTCTGTCCCTCTCTTTCGTACTCATTTCACTTAACATGATAGTTTCCATGTTAATCCACTTATATGCAAATTTCATGACTTCATCTTTTCTAACAGCTGCATAGAATTCCACTGTATAGATGTGCCAAAGTTTCTTTTACATTCTCTTGGGCATTCAGGTGTTTTTCAGATTCTGGCTATTGTAAACAATGCTGCAATGAACATACAAGTCCAGATGTAATTTCTACTATACTTTTTTGCATCTCTGGGATATATTCCCAGGAGTGGTATTGCTGGGTCAAATGGGAGCTCAATTTCTAATTTTTTGAGAAGCGTCCATACTGTTTTTCAAAAGAGTTGAACCAGTCGGCATTCCCACCAGCAGTGAAGGAGAGGCCCTTAGGCCCTTTCTCCCTTCATCCACACCAACACCAGTTGCTTGCAGTTTTTTTTTGGATGTGGGCCAGTCTCTGTGTTGTGAGATGATATCTCATTGTTGTTTTGTTCTGCATCTTGCTGATGATTAGTGATGAAGAGCATTTTTTCATGTGCCTTTTGGCCATTTGGATTTCTTATTTTCCTATGTATATACCAAAGATTAACTAATATTCACAGAATGAGACAACATTCTCTCTACTTTTCGCAACTTGTCTTCTTTCCTCTCTCTACTTATGTACTGTCATCTCCTTAGTGTACATTTTAGAAATTTTTATAAAATTTGCCATCATTTTAAAGTATGTTACCAAGTATAGACATTTACGTGGTGTCCATTTCTTCTAAGTAGCACTGTCATCCTGTTGTTCATCATTGTGAGCACCAGTAATATCTCCATTGTGAGACTTGTTACTGTTTTTGGCATATAGAATGTGCCACAGGTAGCTTGCCAGGCTCTGCCATGTGGGCGGGATACTCTTGGTAGCTTGCTGGGCTCTCTGAGAGGGACGGAAGAATCAAACCCAGATCGGCTGCATGCAAGACAAACACCCTTCCCACTGTGCTATTGTTTCAGTCCATATTTCTAAGTACAATGTGATTATTTGTGCATGGGAGCAAATTAGCAATGAAATCAATAGAATCTTAGAAAAGGTGAAAAGTGATGGTGATAGTACTGAATACATAGCCTTTTCTTTCTGCATCTTCCAATTCACTTTTTATTTTATAAAGATGTCAGTTTTATTTATTAAAATAATGTATTTATTAAAATGTATTTATTAAAACCCCATTTTAATAGACTGTACAGAAAATGATGAGACTAGCACGTGCATTTATAGAAGTGCATACCAGGCGTGCCAGACTCCTGCGTGGGGAATTTCCTGCATGACCTCATCTCCTGTGAGGGACAGAGGAGTCCTTGTTGAGATGTACACAGAGAGAATCCTTGTTCATCTATCCACACATTCATCTACTTGCCTGGCATGGTCAGCCCTCTGCCTTTGACAGTTCCATTCTGCTATGAAGGTGCATGTCAGATTGTCAGCTTAGAGCAGATGCTACCCTTCCTCATCCACCAAACCATAGGAGAAAGACCGCAGCCAAGCATGGCAGGATGGGTGGGACCCATTCTTCTAGGACGGCTTCCCAGAAGCCCTCTTCTGTTATTGTAGAAGAATTAGGGGCCTCTGGTGTCATCATCTCCGGAATCTCATGCATTTCCATAGCCTGTTTCCTTGATCGCATCTTGCTAGAGGAGAGTCTTGAAACCATGAACTCAGCCATTCCCCAGAAGAAATCTATTTTCAAACTCCAGCCATCCCACACTTGTACAGTTGAGATGCAAACCATCTTGCTTCTGTTCGCCCCCAAGTCTCATTAAAAAAATATGTTAGAAGTGGTAACTGCAATGAGAGTCTTTGAATATATGGATATCAAAGACATGTTCCAATACTTTTTTTAAAAAATATGTGGCTTTCTTCTTCTTCTTCTTCTTCTTCTTCTTCTTCTTCTTCTTCTTCTTCTTCTTCTTCTTCTTCTTCTTCTTCTTCTTCTTCTTCTTCTTCTTCTTCTTCTTCTTCTTCCTCTTTCTCTTCCTCTTCTTTCTTCTTCTTCCTCTTCTTCTTCTTCTTCCTCTTCCTCCTCTTCTTCTTACTCTTCTTCTTCCTCTTTCTCTTTCTTCTTCTTCTTCTTCTTCCTCTTCCTCTTCTTCTTCTTCCTCTTCCTCTTCTTCTTCTTCTTCTTCTTCTTCTTCTTCTTCTTCTTCTTCTTCTTCTTCTTCTTCTTCTTCTTCTTCTTCTTCTTCTTCTTCTTCTTCTTCTTCTTCTTCTTCTTCTTCTTCTTCTTCTTCTTCTTCTTCTTCTTCTTCTTCTTCTTCTTCTTCTTCTTCTTTTACTAGTAGAGGTTGCCATCAAAGCATTACATAGCAATTGTAACTGTGACTCTGGGGGCCTCCGTGTGGCTGAAGAGAATCTGCCCCACCTGTATCCCAGAGCTCTAAGTTGTCTAAGTAATTATTTCTTGCATCACTAGTGGAATCTGAATGAGGATAATTAAATAACATACATAACATAATACCTTTTTCTGTCCAAAACTAAGTCTCATTTCTTTTTAATGTGCTATTTCTTCTGTTGGCCAGAAAAATAGTTGTGAAGTTATTGATTTTAAGTTACAGAAGAACGCGCTTCTTTAAGCTAGTAAAATGTAGGAAAGACCACTGTCTTGAAAAAACATTTATCTTTGTTTATATAGTCCAAGTTAATTGTAAAATATTTATATATATACATATATATACACATAAACATAAATTTAGAAATTCAGTAAATAAAAAATTTACTTTGAACCTTTACCTTGATTTTAAGAAGCTATCCTATAATATATCTATAATTTCTTGCAAGGAAGCAATTAGAATAAGTTGATATTGCATTCATAATCAGCTGATGGCTTTAATTTGTATTAGAAACAATATACATTCCCATAAGAATCTCCATAGAGTAAAGAGAACAAAAGACTTAATGGCAGTGGAAAATTCTCATATACTAATCATCCTAATGCATAAAGCTCATCCAATAAAAGTGTACAGAGTAGTGAGGGATATTAAAAACCTAAATCCAGAGGTAAGAATATGACTCGGGTCATAGAGGACGAGGTGGTGAGTTTGACCCTGGGCGCCCCATCTCTGAGCACTGCTGACCATGATGCCAGTGGTCCCACAGCACCACCAGCTTGAGTCCTGCCACATACGGGTGGGTCCCACAACAATAAAAAATCCCGACTATTTGCACTTAGATTTAAACTATAAAGGTGTACAGACATAAGTGAAGGAATGGAAAGTTAAGAGAAAATTTCAAAAAGGAAGGAACCATCTCCATACTTGTATCGGATAAAGTAGATATCCAGCCAAAAGAATAAGATATGTAAATTCCATAAAGAAAGAGGGGGATTTTGTAGTACAAAGATATAATAATTGTTAATACATATGGAAGTAATAGACCAGCACCCAAATATATAAAGGCTGTATGAACTGACCTCACAGGACACAATGGTAACAACACAGCACTGTAACACTATAGCACTGTCGTCCTGTTGCTCATTGATTTGCTCGAGCGGGCATCAGTAATGTCTCCAATGTGAGACTTGTTACCGTTTTTGGCATATCTAATATGCCACGGGGAACTTGCCAGGCTCTGCTGTGCAGGCAGGATACTCTCGGTAGCTTGCCAAGCTCTCCAAGAGGATGGAGGAATTGAACCCGGGTCGGCCATGTACAAGGCAAACGCCCTACCCACTGAGCTATTGCTCTAGTCCTAGTAGGGAAGTTTAGCAGCACAATTACAACAATGGATGGATCATCCAGCCCCCAAATCAATGAAGCAATTGACAAATGACAAATCAGACTGGGTAGGCTTAATAGATATTCACTCTGCATTCCATGCCCAAATACAGAAGGTACTCACAGAACACTTCTGAGGACATAAAATATGCTGGGACACAAAACATTTTTAAATAAATTTATTAATACTAAAATAATACCCAAGCCAGAATCTTTCATATTATAATGATCTGAAACTAGAAATCAACCAAAAGAAGAGGGAAAAGGAGAAATTCGTAGCAAATAAACATATGCTATGAGACAACTATTGGGTATATAAAGAAGTCAAAAGTTTTTAAAAAATGCCATGAGGTTAATGAAAATAATTGAGAAGATAATGAAACTTAAACCTACCTCTTTGCTTTCTTGATGCTCAGAAGCTACTCCCAAGGGGTCACTCCCAGTGGTTCCCAGCCAGTTGGGCCACACCAGCTGTTCAGTGTGAGAACTTGAGCAGCTGATACTCCTTGAACCCTGCCAGGCCTACAACCATCAATATTGCAATAGAATAAGTTTGTATTTTAAGCCACTAAGGCTGTGGTCATTTGTTATAGCAACAAAAGGAAATGATACCGTGGTTATTCAATATCTCTGGTGACCGATCTGTCACTGGCTAAAGATGCAGCTCTGAATAGTAACGTCTCACTGACGATGCCAGGTCCTGGTTGTAGAGAGTAGACAACGAGGTTGCACTGAGAAGTCCGTGAAAGAATGAGTGAGTTATGATGCTGGTTATACAGTTCCAACTTTGTTACTTCTCTAACATATGTGATGGGTAGGAACAAAGGGATAGATTTTCAGAGCTCTGAGTGAGGTTTGAGGGGTCCCCAAACATGCCTTACATAAATTTCAGCTCACCAGTGGAAAAAGTGGAATGTCTTATGTATTTCCTTCGTTTCTCTTAATACTTCAGTAATCATCACCCCTCTACCAGGTCAGAGCTACGTATTTCTATGTCACCTGTGACTACAATCTCCAATTTAGATTTTAAATGTATAGCTCCTTCTTGGGCATTACCCTTCACCCCTTCCCCTGCCGACCACATAAACTGACCAATATATTGAATCAAATAAGTGTTACTTCCTCTCACAGATCAACCCACATCTAAGGAAATTTCAAGACCTTTATGAATGTGAAGAGTTATTATTAGGTTACCCACTTGTCTTTCTCTCCATAGAAACAGAAATTGTGGGCAGGATTCACACAGCATTGTGGGACGTTGATATTCCTCCCTCAGTCACACATCCTATGGTGCTGAGAGTTTTTCTAGGTCCTGAAGTCAGGTGGAGCAACCCTATGGTAGTCCTGGAGCATATCAGGCGAGTGTCCAATCTACCGGGGTAATCTGCTGAAGGCCTTCCCTTACCCCTGGGGCTGACCACTCACCAGCCTGACCCGGCATCACCAGGTGCAAATTCAGAGTAGTCAGCATGAGGATAATGGATTTTCATTCTTCAGTAAATATACAAGCAATGAAGAATGGCTGCCTCATGCTCTATCAGGTTTCACGGCAGCCCAAACACCCGACTTAAAGCCACAATGCTTTCTCTTTTCCTTGGAGTTTCTGCAGCCTGGCAGCCTGGCATGCTCCTGGCTGGTTCCCAAATCTGCTGCCAGACAGCAATGGGCTGCTGCTTCCAAGTTCTCCAGCAGAAAGAAAGGGCTGATTTCTCCCTGCCCACCCAGACTCAGGCCTCACTCTTCCATTCTCTCTTCCATTCTTGGGTTTTTTTTTTTCTTTTTGGGTCACACCCGGCGATGCACAGGGGTTACTCCTGGCTCATGCACTCAGGAATTATTCCTGGCGGTGTTCAGGGGACCATATAGGAAGCTGGGAATTGAACCCGGGTCAGATGCGTGCAAAGCAAACGCCCTACCCACTGTGCTATTGCTCTAGCCTAGTCCCTCTTCCATTCTTAAAAGCAGTTTAAAAGCTCTCATGACCTATCTTTAGGAGTGTGATGTCTTCCTAATGTACCCATTTCTTGATTATTAAGAAACAGCCTTCTCTGTCCTTTCTAACCTTTTTAAGTCTGAAATCTATGTTGTTGAATACCAGTATGGCCACCTGGCCCTTTGGAAGGAGTCGTTTGCTTGAAGAATTCTTTTCTGACCTTATGAGCTGTACCAGTGTAGACCACCTAGTACTCCGTAGGATTTCCTGAGTTTGGAGAGCAAAATCTGTTTTGATCCTGATTCCCAACCAAGTTTATCACTTCAATGTTGGGAAACAAAAAGTGCATTGACACAAATGCAAAGACTATCCTTATAAGAAAACCAATGACCCTGTACTAAGTATAGACAAACATTCCTGAAAGCCCAGATTCCAGCATCCACAATGACAAGTCTGTGAGACAACGTCCATGATGGTGACACATGCATACGGCAAGGGAAGCAGGGAAGGAATATTTGGGGGCTGCTGGGGTAGACATGATGGACTGGGAAGCCCCCCTCAAGAGGTAATAAGTGTATCCAAACCGAAACTGCCATGTCCACCCAACATGAGGGTGTGAGAAATTGGACCTGAGGCATAGAGGTCAGCTAGTTCATCTTGAACCCAGGTTGACCGGTACAGGCTAAGATTTTCAGACTTTAGCCTCCATCTTGCACCAGACAGGACTTTGAAGTGGGAGTGTTGCAATCAGAAGGTTACTGTGCAAGTCTCCGATGGGGTTCACCCGGAGGTTAAAAGTCTGAGCAAGCAATGCTGAAGATAGTGGTGGTAGGGGTATATTACAAAGGACCAGGAAACTTCCCAAATAAGACAGGTGAGTCCTGGGGCTAGAATTGGGACTCCTGTGATTTGGAGTCATTCCTATTCATCCTTTAAAGCATGATGCTTCCATCCCCGTCAGCTGTGGCAGGTGGGCTGACTCCTAAGCCCCCTAAACAGAAAAACGTGATCTAGCAACACGGCTCTTGAGCATTTATCGTGGTGCTTCCTTGGAGCCTCTCATATTACTTCATGCAGTCCACACAGGGAGTCTGTGCTGGGAATCTTGTTTTACCTCGGCCATGCAACCAGGCGCGGAAAGGCTTTGGGTGATGGACCACTGGCCTTGTACGGTCCAGCCGGGCGCCTGCGTCGTAGCTCTTATAGGCAGCCCTGTGCTGCCACCCGGTGGTTACAACAGGAAGTGCAAGGCTGGAAGATAGGAAATTGGCTCAGGAAAGTGGACGGTGGAAGATCTTGCACCTTGGAGCTTCAGGTTCAAAGGTCCGAAGATTCCAATCCTATTGCTTGGGGTGGGGAACACTTAGTATCACGGGGAGTGGGGACTGGCTGGTGTTTGGAGAAGCTGGGGGTCAAACCGGAGACCCCGCCCTGAGCCTGGAGCTAGAGGGGGACACCCCTGCCCCCGGGCGTGATGCGGACTCCTTCAGGCTGTCCCCCTGCTGCTAGCGGGGGCAGGTCAGCTGCAAGATGCCCCTAATCCAGCGGTGTGGGCGGGTGAGTGGAGATGGGGAGCGGAGCTGGGTTCCGGGGTATTCCCGAGGCAAGGTGGTCAGGACTGGACGCCCCCCGACTGTGAGCGTGGTGGCCTCAAGTCTGGATGGAGCATCCCGGGGTACCCTATGAGCCCCAGGTGGAGCAGAAGCCTCTGTTGCTCTTGCCCAGCAGTGAGGACAGAGCCCTGAGAATCTATCCCCAGATCAGGTGTTTGCGCAGAGACAGGCCGTATGATGTACCGGCCACCACCCAGCCCTCTGGTCCTGTCCAGCCCCCACCAGCACCGCCGATCGCAGACAGTCACTGCTGGCACGTGGGCGAGGGGCTCCGGGTCTAGGCTCTGTGCCCCTGAGCACTGCATAGGAGCCCCCTGCATCCTCAACCCAAAAGAAGACGTAAAGGTGGGGGGAGTGGGGAGATGCCGAGGTTTGAGAAAATACATTGAGGCCAGAGCCATAGTACAGCAGGGAGGGCACTTGCTTGGCAGGCTGCCAGGCTAAGTTCCACCCCTGGCGTCTCCTAGGATTCCACCCACGAGCACTGCCAAGAGTGAGCCCTGAGTGCGAGGCCAGGAATAAGCCCTGAGCACTGCTGAGTGTGTCCCCCCAAAAAACAGAAAGAAGGAAAGAAGGAAAGAAGCAAGGAAGGAAGGAAGGAAGGAAGGAAGGAAGGAAGGAAAGAAGGAAGGAAGGAAGGAAGGAAGGAAGGAGGGAGGGAGGAAAAGAGGGAGGGAGGAAAAAAGGGAGGGAGGAAGGAAGGAGGGAGGAAGGGAGGGAGGGAGGGAGGGAGGAAGGGAGGGAGGGAGGAAGGAAGGAGGGAGGAAGGGAGGGAGGGAGGGAGGGAGGAAGGGAGGGAGGGAGGAAGGAAGGGGAAAAACTGAAAATGTTATATTTCAGGGAAAAAATTGTGTTTTTATGCGTTCCTATTGAGGGTATCCATTTAATTAATTTATTTCTTCGTTTGGGGGCCACACACCCTGGTGCTCAGGGAGCTACTCCCCGCTTGATTGCTCTTGGAAGTGGTGCTTGGCAGGGAGGGGGCCGCGGGGGCTCCAGCCCAGGTGCCCCGTGTGCAGGGCCTTTGCTCAGCCCGCAGACCCAGGCCCACCCACTGCATGTGGCCTCCGAGGCAGGCACCCCCGTTCTGTTGGCGGGTCTCCCCAGACTCTGCCCGTCAGAGGCTCCGCCTGGGACTCCGCGGAGGTTCCCCTCCAGTCTTCTCTGCCGTCCCGCCGCCCTGTCTCGCCGTCAGCCTGTCCCCGGGGCCAGCTGCCGCCCGGCAGAGGGAGCCAGAAGCCCAGAGCTCCGGGTTCTCCCGAGGCCCCAGGGAGAAGCGACACAGGACACTGCAGAGCAAGGATGAACCCCGGGGTGGGATCTGGAATGAGAACACTGCTTCCCCGCGCCCTGGCCCGCACGCCCCCAACAGCCGCAGCGGGTGCACGCGGCCCCTGTGTCCCGGCTGCTGTGGGGCTTGCAGAGACTGGGGGGACAGGGGTGGGGGGGGAGGGGCGGGCCGGAGGCGAGCCCTGCTTCTGTGTAGCTGACCTTTGCGAATCCCCTGTTGGTGAGACCAGGCAGCTCACCCGGGCTCACTGCACCGAGCAGGAAGAGTCCTGCAGAGCCCTCCAGGCTACTGCACACGGCAGCAGCAGCGTCTCCTGCAGCCGGCCGCGCACTCTTCCTGGCCCGAGAGCGCGGCGGAGGGTGGGGTGGGGTTCAGCCGCTGTGATGCCACCGCCTCAGTGGCAACGCGGATGTCGGCCCCGCGCTGATGCATTTATTTGCACAGGAGAGGGGTGCGCGTGATACGGCCCGCAGGACGCCCAGCGCAGGGGGCTCCACCGCTATCCACGGTGACTGCCAACAGTGCGCGAACTCACGTAGCTCATGCTCATCTTTCATTGCTTTGCTAATAACCACAGGACAGGTGGGAGGTGAGAGCTCACGGTGGCCGGTGGCCTAGATCTGAATTTCTGTGGTGCTTCCTGGTGCTGAGCAGTTTTGCCATGAGCCTGTGTGGACCACGTGTAGCTCTTTGGGAAATACTGCTACACACACACACACACACACACACACACACACACACACACACGATTGCATGATTGTGAGGAGATGGTGTGCTTCTTAGAGAATCATTTCTTGGTGTGTGTGTGTGTGTGTGTGTACTTCAAATCATCATGTTGCACTTCTTAAATATAGAAATTATTTTGATGAGTTTTTATTTCCAAAGTCATCATCCATGCTTATGTTACAGAAAAATGGGGAAAGCCAGAAAACACACAAAGAAAAAGACTAACCTCACTCCTGCCTTCTGTAAGGATAATCTGAATGTCCGTTCTTCAAGGCCGCTTCACAGAAAAAGAATCTCTCAGGGGCTGACAGTCTCTCACTAAATTCAGGTCACCCGGTGCTCAGTGACTGTGTTTTCCCTTTTCCCTTTGGGAACCGTTCCTTATACAGGTCTAGGCCTGAAAAGAAGATGTGCTGAAAACTCTCCCAATTGGGAATCTCAAAAGTGTGTGGCAGGCAGGGCTGGAGTGATAGTACAGCAGGTAGGGTGTTTGCTTTGCACGCTGGCAACCTGGGTTTGCTCCCTGGCATCCCATATGGTCTCCCAAGCACTGGAGTGATTCCTGAGTGCAGAGCCAAGAGTAACCCCTGAGCCTCACTGGGTGTGACCCAAAAAGCAAAAAAAAAAAAAAAAAAGGGTATGTGGTAGGGCGTTTACCTTGCATGCGGCAGACCCGGGTTTGATTTCTCCATCCCTCTCGGAAAGCCCAGCAAGCTACTGAGAGTATTTCATCCGCATGGCAGAGCCTGGCAAGTTCCCTGTGGCATATTCAATATGCCAAAAACAGTAACAACAAGTTTCACAATGGAGACGTTACTGGTGCCCACTTGAGCAAATCGATAAACAATAGGATGACAGTGACAGTGACAGTGGTAGGAGCAGGAGCGATAGCACAGCAGGGAGGGTGTTTACTTTGCATGTGGCCGACAAGTGTGTTCGATACAGTCCCCTGAGCACAGCCAGGAGTAATTCCTGAGTGCAGTCAGGAGTAATCCCTACTACTAGGATGAGAAGAATGAAAAGTAATCATTTCCTCACCTATGACTCTGGCTGATAGAAAGAAAAAGACTTATTGTGTCCAGTTTCTCTGATGGACAAGGTCACACTCATTCACATTGGACCTAGTAGTGGAGATATTTAAAGAAAGAAAATGGTTTCTTATAAAGATTGATGAGCTCTTGCGGGGTTGACCAGTCTGTTCCTTGAAACGCAGATGCCCATCCGGGCAACCCCCTGGTGCTAGATGGGGGAATAAGCCCACACGCCCAGCATGTACTTTGATTTCTTTCTTTTGCGTACTGGAGGGCCCACTGCAGAAACGAGTGAGAGCCTGTTTCTGCTGGCTGCATGCCAATCATTATTAAGAGGGCAGTTTGAGATGGAGGCAGGCTGCTGTGGTTTGCAATAAGGTTGCTGAAAGGATGTATATCACCTTACCTCCTTGCAGCTCTCAAGTTTGATCAGTTCCAACTATCACTGTCATGGTGGTTCCTTCTCTGTCCTAACTACAGTGCCCCCACTTGTGACAAGCTTCCTATCATGGACCAGTCTTTCTGGCCCTTGTTTCCCCTGTCTTTGGATATTATTTATTTGTGGACTGGAGCGATAGCACAGCGGGTAGGGCGTTCGCCTTGCACACGGCTGACCCGGGTTCGATTCCTCCATCCCTCTCAGAGAGCCCAGCAAGCTACCGAGAGAGTATCCCGCCCACATGGCAGAGCCTGGCAAGCTACCTGTGGCGTATTCAATATGCCCAAAACAGTAACAACAAATCTCACTTGGAGACGTTACTGGTGCCCGCTCAAGTAAATTGATGAGCAACGGGATGACAGTGACAGTGATCTTCAATTTGTGTGTTCTAGGCTTTGACTGGGAACAAGGAAGCCCTTAGGTAAACACAATCCCAGCACTGGTCCCAGGCGGGAATTTCAAGGGAAGGTAGAGAGAGGAGGGAAAGGTGATTTTCCACTTGACATTAGTCAAGCTGGCTGGTTCATAGCCATTTCTAGTTTGGGGAGAACTCATAAGATATGAGAAGTATTTGCAAAATTTGGCATAAATCCCTGAAAAGCAAGTGTCTTAGTTTCATTCACAGAAAATATTTCAACAGAATTCTTCAGTGTTTATGTAAACAATACATGAGTTTGATGAAAATGCACTTTTTTTTCTTTAATGGCGGCTTCTGATTGCAACCGACACCTTTATTTTATGTGTTGTTACAATTGTAACTGTGGTGGAGACTTCTGCTAACTTCCTCCTTCCTCAGGGGTTTTCCTTAGCATGTTTGCATTTCTGGGACTTCTTTTCTCCATGATCATGAATCAATTTTGGTAAAGTTCTGTCTTAACCACACACACATACTTCAACTGGTGCAAAAGATTTTGCGATTTTTTGGAAGAGTATTTCATTTCCTCCATCTCAGAAATAGGAACTGTCCCAGAGAACATTGTTGAGTGCTTAATGAATTCACATTTTAAAATGAATTAAAAGCAAATGCTTTCATCTTTGGCCTGAATACACTGTTCGGTTCTGACTACAATCTAACCAACTGACTAAATTGGAATCACACACTTGTCTTCTCTCGTCTTTCATTCCTTGTTCTTAGGCATAGGTTTTTGTTTTGTTTTATTTCATTTGCTGTGCTAGGCATCAAACCCAGGTTTCATGCATTCAAAGCATGCCCTTTATTACTGGGCCACATCCCTGACCCCAAAGTACAGGCTTTTATTAAGCTATTGATTATATGTGTTTGTTCAATGTTAAGTTATTTTTTAGGGCTCTTCTTCCTCTTCTAAATTGAAATTTCTTTTTTTTATAGTTAAAAAAGGATTTTCTTTGAAGCACCATCATTTACTTTAGTGTGAATGAAAGGGTTTCATGCATATAACATTCCAACACCACACCTTTGCCAGAATATTTTCTCTCTACCATGATTTCAGAGTCCCCTCTATCTATTCCTAAATTAGAACAACTTTTTAGAGTAAAGGGCTGCAGCAAGAGCACAGCAGGTGGGGCGTTTGCCTTGCATGTGGCTGACCCGGGTTTGATTCCTCCTTCCCTCTCAGAGAGCCTGGCAAGCTACTGAAAGTATCTCGCCTGCATGGCAGAGACTGGCAAGCTACCGGTGGTGTATTTGATATGCCAAAAACAGTAGCAACAAGTCTCACAATGGAGACATTAGTGGTGCCCGCTCGAGAAAATCGATGAGCAATGGGATGACAGTGACAGTGACAGTACACTCTTAAACATCTCTCCTCCAGTAAAGACCTGTGGAAGAATCTGGCAAATACTGAGGTTCTCCTTTGGGTGTTTTTTCCCTGGAGATCCCCGTAGTTACAAGAATCACTCTTGAAGTGCTAAGCAAACAAACAGCATGGTAAAATCAACAAAGGAAGAAAAAGGATTGGAAAGTTATAGGAAGTCTTGCCCAATTTCCATTTTTTTTAATTTAAAAAAAGGGGAGTTTTGTATTTCTTAGTGCCCTATTCAAGAGTTATAGAAAACACAACTTTTCCCTCTGATCAAACACCAAACTCTCTTCTCTGAATCACATGCTGCGAATATATGGGTATATATCATCTATATGTGCAAAGCTACATATGTGTGTGTGAACATGCTACATTGCTTTGTTCCTTAGGACAATTCAACATTACAATATCAGGAATCAGCTCAGTTAGAATGCTTTTAAGGAGAGATTTTGGGCCACTCTATGATATATTCAGGGTTTACTCTAGACTCTGCTTAGAATCACTCCTGGAGGTACTGTACTGGGGAAACATACAAAATGCTGGGGGACCACATGAGGTGCCCTGGGACCAAATCTGGGTTGACTGCATTCAAGGCAAGAACCATAAGCCCTTTACTATTTCTCTGACGCAGATAGAAATTTTGTTTGTTTGCTTTTAAGCCACACCTATGGGACTTAGGGGCTAGTCCTGGCTCTGTCCTCAGGAGTGACCCTGGAAATGCTCAGGGAACCAGGTGTGGTTTTGGAATTTGAACCAGGGTTGTGGCTACCACATATGTCACTGTCATCCCGTTGCTCATCGATTTGTTCGAGCGGGCACCAGTAACGTCTCTCATTGAGAGACTTATTGTTACTGCTTTTGGCATATCCAATACCACATGTGTATGCAAGCCAAATTCTTACGTCCTGTACTATGTTTCTAGCCCTTCAAATGTATTTGCATAGTTACCTTTATTCTTTTTCCCCTTAATCTCTCATAATATCCAAGTTTCTGTTCATATTTTTTGACTAAGACTTCATTAGGGTAGTTTTAGGTTCTTAGCAAAATTGCGAGGAAGCCTCCCATCTCTCCCATAATCACTGAGATCTCTCAGATACTGGCGGTCTAACCCCAGCTCTATCATATCTCCCCCTTCATCATTGCCCCCCACCAGAGTAATACCTTATCACAAACAAACTTCTACTGAAATATAATAATCACCCAGAATACAAAGTTTACATCATGGCTCACTCTTGCTATTCTAAAGTTCATGGATTTGGACAAATGTATAGTGAAATTGTCCATAATTATCATATTGTGCAGAGCATTGCCACAATATAAAAATCCTTGTTTTCCCCATATTGATCCTTTTCCCACCACTACAAATTCCTCATAGTTTTACTGTTTTCATAGTCTTGCTTTTTCCAGAATGCCACATACGGGATAACACAGTAATAGTCTCTTCAGATCAGCTTCTATCAGTTAGCCATATGCATAAAAAGAGTTCTCCATAGCAGTTGTGTGACCTGAGCACTCATTTTTTCCTTAATACTGAATAATACCCACTGACTGAATATGACTGAATATAACACCATTTGCTTACTGAGGGACATCTCGGTTGCTTCCAAGTTTCAGGAATCATGAACAAAGCTTCTATGAGTAATTATTCTCAGGTTTGTTGGTATGGACGATAATTTTCTGTTCTAATAGATAAATATCATGGAGTACAATGGCTAGGTTGCATGGTATTAACTTGTTCAGTGTGTTCAATTTTGCAAGGAATTGACTGTATCATTTTGGATTCTTAGTATGATGAATGAGAGTTCTAGTCTCCACATCATCACCAGCATTTGGTATCTTAGGGTTAGGCAGTTTGTCCTTTCTGATGGTTGTGTAGTAGTATTTCATTGTTTTAATTTGAATTTTCCTGGTGGCATATGATAAGAGACATCCTCCAATATACTTATTCTCTGTCTGTATAACTCTTACTGAGATGTCTGTTAATATCTTTGATCCTTTTTTTAGGTTTTATTTTTTCTTAACTTTGAGTTTTAAAGTTCTATGTATCATGAATCACAAAATCCCGTTGATCGTCGAATTGCTTGAGTGGTCTCAGTAATCTCTCCATTCGTCCTATCCCTGAGATTTTAGAAGCCTCTCTCTTCTCAGCCTTCCTAACGGTGCTGCATTGGAGGCTCTTTTCAGGGTCAGGGGAATGAGATTCAGCTGGTTACTGGCTTTGGAATATGGATACACCATGGGAAGCTTCTGAGGCTGTCCCATGTGGGCAGGAAACTCTCAGTAGCTTGCTGTTTTCCCCCAGAGGGAAAAGCAGGTTATAAGGTATTGCGCGGCCGCGTGCTTGTGAGAGCTTGCTTTTTAAGTCTCTGGATGTTGGCCGTTGACTGAATTACACACACCTGGGTTCCTCTCTGGTACCTTCATGCGTGAGGCTTGTCCGAACATGTGGAGAGAGGCCTTGAGCATGGCTGTGGCTAGGTTCCGGTGGTCTTCGGCTGCCGAGAGCTCTGCTTGGGGCGGGAAAAGAAGCTGGAGCCCAAGAGGCCCCAGGGAAGACAGCAGGGGTGCGGGCAAGAGACTCTGTATATTCTGAGGAATTCATTATCAAGCAATACTTTGTATCTACTCTGTAGCCTGTTTCCCATTCTCTTGACATCATCTCTTACAGGATAGATTTGAAACTATAATCAAGTCAGGCTTGCCATATATATTTGATTTTGGGGTCACACCCGGCGATGCTCAGGGGTTATTCCTGGTTCTGCACTCAGGAACCACTCCTGGCAGTGCTCAGGGGACCATATGGGATGCTGCGAATCTAACCCAGGTCGCCCTTGTACAAGGCAAACCCCCTACCCGCTGTGCTATCGCTCCAGACCCGATCATATATATTTTTAATGGATTATGTCTTTGGTGTTTTATCTAAAAAATGCCAGCTTTAATTTTATCTAATTTTTCTTTGTTATTTTTCTAAGAGTTTTTTAGTTTGTGTTCAGTTTCTGTTGATTTTTTTTTTTTTTGCTTTTTTGGGTCTCACCCGGCGATGCACAGGGGTTACTCCTGGCTTTGCACTCAGGAGTTACTCCTGGCGGTGCTCAGGGGACCATATGGGATGCTGGGGATCGAACCCGGGTCAGCTGCGTGCAAGGCAAACGCCCTACCCGCTGTGCTATCGCTCCAGCCCCTCTGTTGATTTTTAAAGCATAACATTTGACATTTTTTCTCTTGTGTTCTTGTCTCCAGGTTTGCTGCTTCTCATGACATTTTGCTTATAAAACCAGTTCCCTCTCTGAGGGGGAATTCCTGGATCAGGTGTAAATACAGTAGTATATTTATTCTTTTCATAGACACTTATCAAGTTTACCTGATAAGGTAGGGTATTTGACCGGTTCAATCCTGTCATCCCATATGATGCCCGAGCAACGTCAGGAGTAATTCCTGAGTGCAAAGCCAGGAGTAACCTCTGAGCATCACTGGGTGTGACCCCCAAAATAGCTCCACCCAAAAACATAGTTAATTATACTGTAATATTAAAGAAGAGTATATTTGTCAGCAGTAAGTGCTTAGACTCAGACATAAATATAATTTTATCTTAAGAGTCTTACTTTTTTCTTTGCATAAAATAGTATAAAATAATTAACTTAAAATATTATTTGAGGGGCTGGAGCAATAGCACAGCAGACAGGGCATTTGCCTTGCGCACGGGCTGACCCGGGTTCAATTCCCAGCATCCCATATGGTCCCTGAACACTGCTAAGAGTAATTCCTGAGTGTATGAGCCAGGAGTAACCCCTGTGCATCGTCGGGTGTGACCCAAAAAGCAAAACAAAAAAAGATTATTTGAGTTGATTTATGGTTAGAGATAAATATTTGCAATTTTTCCTTGATTTTATTGTTGTTGGGGTTGGAACACTAGGGCTTACTCCTGACTTTGTGCTCAGGGAGCACACCTGTTAGTGCTTGGGAGAACATACATGGTACCAGGGTTTGAACATCGGTTGGCCGGGTGGAAAGGCATGTGCCTTACCTACTTATCTCTCGGGCCCTTTACATGACTCCTAAAAACTGTGGTGCTCAACTTCCCATCACAATCATAATAGGGTACCATCTTCACCACAAAATCACTGTTTTCTTTTTTTCAGTAATACTGGAATATGTTTTTCATAAAGCACTTCGGATAATGATTACACTCCATCCTTTTGAAAAAATGCAGCATAAATTCAGTGATGTTTATTCAGTGAAGCATCACAGGTGCCCACACGAACATCTTTAATCTTTTGAGGGCTCACTCCTGTTTGGGCGTGGCAGTACCTGGGGGCTACCAGGGCAGTACCTGGAGCTGCTGATGCTGGGGTTCAGGTTCTGCCATGCTGGGGGCAGGGCACAAGGTAGGGGCTGCATCACTCGAATTATCTTCCTAGCCCCAATGTGAATATTCTATTTTTTTAAACTTTCAGTGAAAACTATGAAATGGATGGAAGATGGTTCGATCTAGTGTTAAAAGACCTGAACTGGAGTTTGGGATTTCCACTCACTAGGTTCCACTCCTTGAAATTTCTCAGCCACCTGATTCTATTCCTGCATCTGAAATATGAGTAGATGTGCAAGACCACTGCTGACGTTTCTATAAAAGTATCACTGAACTCTAAGTAGGCCATTTTTCAAAGTAGATATTTTCATATCTAAGGTAACTCTAGAAAGACTGTCTTGAAATCTAGGTAGCTCAGTTTTAAAAGGTAAAGGCAATATATAAACAAGGAAGTGATGAGTATATTGTTTACCATTCTCATTTTAAAAATAAAATTCCCTTAAATTTGATCAGTACTAAGGGCCCCAAAGTCTCCTGTCTACTTCTGTCATTGATGAAAAATATTTTATTTATAGTCTACCTTGAATGATAAGTTTTCCAATTTTTTTTTTTAAGGTTTGCTCTCAATAATGGTTTCCAAGAAATACAGCTACTGTGATGAATTCTTGGTGATAAGGGATTCTTGCTGATGGGGGGTTTCCTGGCTGGCTTATGTGAAGTGGAGAAAGGTGACAACCATGAGAAAGAAATCTACCTCCTTTCTCTACCTCCCTGTCACCCGGAGAGTGCCTGGGAAATTCAGGACTGCTATGAACTCCTGCACTGCAGAGATGCTCTTGTCCACCAGCTCCAAGGAGAGCCGTCAAGCTGCACCTGGTGTCCCCTTGCTCTGGCTCCCTGCTTTCTCGTGGCACCACGGACTCAGGTTAGAATGACGAATTGCTCTTTGCAGGAAAGGAAAGTCAGTCAAAATCTCACTCTGCCCTTTTGCATCTCTCGCCTTTGCCTCACAAAAAAGAATTTCAGGAGGCAACAAAGAGTGAAGGAGAATGAATTTATTAAGGAAATAAAGCTCCGTCAGGAGACGGAGGTTCAGATGCACACTCCACAGACAACACGGGCTTCTCCAGCATGAAGAGAGCCCGGAAGCATCCCAAAACAGGAAAGCACACACCTCAGGAGGGGAGATACGGGTGGCCTGTGTGCAGGCAACATGGGCACTGGATGTGACCATGCTGGTGACACCAGCCTTGCCACCCTTCTTCTGCCTAGTTAGTTTATATGGTTTTCCCAAACTGACACCTGGATCTGTTGCTAGGGAGAGTTGTTAAGGGAGAGTTTAAAACAGTTGATGCCTTCTTTTCCTTTTTATTTTTAAATTTTTATTTTAATATAGACAAAAGCCACAACTGTTGATACAATTCTAGAGTTAAAACTGATTAGATACCAGAGCTCCAAGATTTAAATTGATAGACATAAAATATCAATTTTTTTTGCTTTTTGGGTCATGACCCCTCAGTGCTCAGGGGTGACTCTGCACCCAGAAATTACTCCTGGTGGTGCTGAGGGACCCTATGGGAAGCTGGGGATGGAATGCAGTTCAGTCACGTGCAAGGCAAACGCCTTCCTCGCTGTACTATCACTCTGCCCCTCCCACCCAATCAAATTTTATGTACAAATTGTTATTTCTCATCACCCAGCAGTTTAAGCCCTGGTCTAAGAATTTACTAAGCTGAGTGTTGCTAGTTGAACCTTTGTGTTATTGTTTGTTAGTTTAGTTGGCTTCCATGTTATTTTCCCATCTAATTTGGAGTGCTCCTACTGGAATTTCAATATTGAGGAATTAGGAGATGTCACATGACTATGCAGTTATGTGTGGCTCCGAGTCTTCGGATCTATAGTCTGGGCCAATGAATCAACATGATCACAGACATGGCAGGTGGGCATGACTGAGGAGGTTCCCAGAAGGAAGGGGACGTGGGAAGACATCTGCTCCCACCTGAACCCTGAACTCCCCCCTTCCTCACCCCACCTCCCACTCTACCACCGCTGCACTCCAAAAAGACACCAGAATTCTTAGCCGAGGTGCTGGGGTAGCACTGTAGCACTGTCATCCCATTGTTCATCGATTTGCTCGAGTGGGCACCAGTAACTTCTCCATTGTAAGACTTGTGCTTGGGGTCACTGTCACTGTCATCCCATTGCTCATCGATTTGTTCAAGCGGGCACCAGTAACGTCTCTCATTGTGAGACTTGTTGTTAGTTACTGTTTTTGGCATATCCAATATGCCACGGGTAGCTTGCCAGGCTCTGCCAGGCAGACGCAATACTCTCAGTAGCTTGCCTGGCTCTCCGAGAGGGGAGGAGGAATTGAACACGGGTCGGCTGCCTGAAAGGTGAACACCCTACCGCTGTGCTATCGCTCCAGCTGGGGCATCTGAAATTATTTGCAGTTTGGGGGCTCTGCAGAGAATATTTGGGAAACGGTGGAGTTGAGCCCTTGGTGTGGCCTCGGGGGCTCTGGCAGTGCAGGTACTGGGCCCACCCACCTCCCAAGAGTGCTCCCGAGTTTTTCGCCACAGAGACCAAAGTTTCTATGGATTTCAGCTGCAGGGTCTTCATCTCTTGCGAGATCAGGGAATTGGCAACTCAGGGCCTGGGGTGAGTCACATAAGGGTCTTTTGATATCCATTTCATGGTCTTTGTGCCAGAGGCGGAGCCTCTGCTCTGGCCAGGTCCAGCTACTATCCTCTCAGGAGCCTTCCTGCGCTTGACCTGGAATTCCGCCTCTCAGTGGTCTTCCCAAAAATATATTACCAGGACTACCCTGTTTCCCCACAACAGTGTTTTTCCTGCTCTGTTGGAAAGCAGAAATAGTTCCATTCCCTTAATAGTGGTGTGATAAGTGAGGAGAACAGTAAAGCTTTCTCTTGGCTGAAAAACAAAGTGAATGAAACGGGAATGGAGAGAAAACTGCTGATATTTACATGTCTCGCCTAGGTGCCTAGGGTGCAGTCCCAAACGACATCATTCATTTCTGCTTATTGGACTACACATTGTATCACTCCAAGCAAGACAGTTGTGCTCAACAAAAATTTACGAGAATGCGTCACTATAAATTTATGGCTTCTGCTCTGAGCCAGCCAGTGCCTTGCTCTCTAGAAACCCAGAAAGAAGCTGGTAGAGTGAAGCGAGGTTGGCAGAATTAAGTGACTCTTGCTGAGAAAGAGAGGAGAGAGGAGAGGAGAGAGCATAGGGCCCAAGGTCAAGTAAGTAGGGTAACCGGCAATCTAACTGTTCTCTGATTTTTCTAGTGAAACTTGCAAAGAAATTAAAAAGAAGAAAGTTTTGTTCTTGTGAGGTGGTGAGAACAGGAGCAGAAAAACCCAGGTGGGGCATTAGGATCCCATGGGAAGAAAACAGGTTCCTGCATCTGACTGTGTTGAAAGGCCTTGGGAAAGTTCAACTCTTTCCTGAAAAACCAGAAACACAAGATTCTGCTGAGAGAGAATATTTAACCATTTCACGGGGTTCAAGTTTCTACCTAGGTATTCAACTCATTTTGTTCTTATTTATTTACTTTCACTTGGGGGAGGCCACATTTTATTTATTATTTATTTATTTATTTATGATTTATTTATTTTAAATTAGTGAATCACCGTCAGGGTACAGTTACAGATTTATACATTTTTGTGCTCATGTTTCCCTCATGCAAAGTTCGAGAACCCATCCCTTCACCAGTGCCCATTCACCACCAGTAAACCCAGCATCCCTCCTACCCTCCCCAATCCCATCTCCCCCCACCCCACCCTGCCACTGTGACAAGGTATTCCCTTCTGTTCTCTCTCTCTAATTAGCTGTTGTGATTTGCAATAAAGGCCACTGTGTTCAGTCTCTAGCCCACATTCAGCCCGCATCACCCTTCCCCTGCATAGCCTCCAACCGCATTATACTTGGTGATCCCTTCTCTGAGTTGCCCTCTCCCCAGAATGTGAGGCCAGCCTCCAAACCATGGAGTCAACTTCCTGGTACTTATTTCTACTATTCTTGGGTGTTAGTCTCCTACTCTGTTATTCTATATTCCGCAGATGAGTGCAATCTTTCTATGTCCGTCTCTCCCTTTCTGACTCATTTCACTCAGCATGATACTTTCCATGCTGATCCACTTATATGCAAAATTCACGATCTATTTTTCTCTAACAGCTGCATAGTATTCCATTGTATAGATGTACCAAAGTTTCTTCAACCAGTCATCTGTTCTAGGGCACTCGGGTTTTTTCCAGATTCTGGCTATTGTAAACAGTGCTGCGATGAACATATAAGTGCAGATGTCATTTCGACTATACTTTTTTGCTTCTCTGGGATATATTCCCAGCAGTGGTATTGCTGGGTCAAATGGGAGCTCAATATCTAATTTTTTGAGAATTGTCCATATTGTTTTCCAAAAGGGCTGAACCAGTCGGCATTCCCACCAGCAGTGTAGAAGGGTCCCTTTCTCCCCACATCCTCTCCAGCAGTGGTTGATTTTGTTCTTTTGGATGTGTGCTAGTCTCTGTGGTGTGAGGTGGTATCTCATGGTTGTTTTGATCTGCATCTCCCTGATGATTAGTGATGTAGAGCACTATTTCATATGCCTTTTGGCCATTCATATCTCTTCCTTGGGAAAGTTTCTGTTCATTTCTTCACCCCATTTTCTGATGGGGTTGGATGTTTTCTTCTTGTAGAGTTCAACCAGTGCTTTATAAACCATTGATATCAACCCCTTATCTGATGGGTATTGTGTAAATATCCCACCCGGCGATGCACAGGGGTTACTCCTGGCTCTGCACTCAGGAATTACTCCTGGAGGTGCTCGGGGGACCATATGGGATGCTAGGAATCAAACTCGGGTTGGCTGAGTGCAAGGCAAACACCCTACCTGCTGTGCTATGGCTCCAGCCCCTCATGTATTTATTTATTTTTGTTTAAACACTTTATTTTCACTGTTTAGAATCACATTTGGGGCCTCATGCTTTTAGTGGCCCTTAACAACAAGTGGCCCTTAACCAAGTGGCCCTTAACCAAGTTCCAGTTCAACTTGGTATGGCATACTTGAGAGAAGATGATGGCTTCTAGGGGAAGTGTCTGAAAATATCCCTTTGTCATGCTATGGGGGGTAGAGAGCAAAGAGGCTGTGTCTTCCCATTCCCACTGCCCAATGGATGAGGGGTTGACCGTAAGTGAAGTGTGATTTTCCTAGATCCTGAGATGGTTGGAAAGCAAGATAGGGTGTTTTGTGTTCCAGGGCGAACTGAGCATGCACTTAACAATTTAACCTTCCTAACATTTAATCCACCTGCCATTTGAAGTATGAAATTAGACATTTATTTGTAAATTTATTGACTCGGGCTTCTCAAGTGGTACTCAGGGTCACTCCTGGTCAGCCTGCTCTATGCGGGGTCCTGAAGATGAGGTACTGTTTGTGCTGTGCTGTGATGGGGACCACCAGGGCCCTGACGTGGGTGCTCGGGGGCACCCATGGCTACACCTGGTGATGCAGTATGTGATGCCAGGGGTCAAACCCATGTTGCATGCATAAAAGCATGCACCCTAACCCCTGTTCCATAGCCTTACATCCATTCTATTTAAGTTTGATTTTACTATTTTAGTTTATTTGGCTTTGGGACCATACCCAGTGATTCTCAGGGCTTACTCCAGATTCCGTGCTCAGGGATCATTTCTAGCAGGTCCAGAAGCCATATGGGATGCCAGGAATTGAACCTGGGTTAACCACATGCAAGGCAATCGCCCTACCTGCTGTCCTATCTCTCTGCTCCCTCAGCTTAGTATTTGAAATATATTCACAGGAGCTGAGCTTCCACCTTCCACCTTCCCCATCTCCTGTCGAGTCTGTCTGCCCCTCCTCACAAGAGCCCCACTGTGCCTGGGTGGGCACTGACTTCCGCTCCCCCCATTCCTAGCCCCTGCCCTCCTTTGCCCTCTGTCCCTCATGATTTGCTTCTTGTGGAAATTTCCTATAAAAAGAACTAGATGCTATGTTATCTTAGGCCTAAATTTTCACTAGCATGAGGTTTTTTGTATTGCTTTGTTTTGATATTTGGTTGAGGCACACAGGGGCTACACTTAGGAATCACTCCTGGTAGTACTTGGGGGACCAGGAATCAAACCTGTGTTGGCTTCATGCAAGGCAAGCGCCTTACTTGCTGTACTATCTCTACAGCCCATTTGCATGAAGTTTTGAGGTACATCCATGTTGTGCATTTATGAATACTTTCATTTTTGCATTTTTTGCCAATAATTGCTCCATTCTATGGGTAAATGACTTTTTATTTATTTATTTTTGACTAGGGGACCACAACCAGTGGTGTTCAACGTTTACTCCTGGTTCTGCTGGTTAGGCAACATTCCTGGTGGGATCTGTTGAACCATATTGATTGAACCCAGGTTGGCTGCCTATAAGGCAAGTGCCCTCCTTGTTGGACAATCACTCCAGTCCCCACGATTTCTTTTCAAAGACAGATTCTATGACAAAGGGTGAAGAAAGCTGGCAGAGCAGTGACACAGATGATAATGAGGCCTGGGATTTAGGTTTCCAGGGTAGCTGCCTCTTGAAAAGACAGGACTTCTAGAAGCTTCTTGAAAGTAGAATAGATGTTTCCATGGATTCTGGGGCTCCTGGCTACTTAATGATTGCCAGACTATTGCTTTATCTGAAGGACCTATTTTCAATCTTGGGGGTGGAGAATGGTTTTAAGAAGGATTAGCTGTGAGGATTCACCTGCTGGATCTCAATCCTATTCCTTTGATCTGAATAGGATTGAGATCTGTCTTGGTTCCTGTCCCAAGTAGCTTTAATTACCATGTCTTTAAGCAAAGATTATAATCTGGGAAAGCCAATGCCTCTCATCTTTTTCCCCCCCAAAGGATTCCTTCGGATATCCTTTTTTTAAAAAAATTTTTTATTAGAGAGTCACTGTGATGTACAGTTACAGACTTATGAACTTTTGTGTTTGCATTTTACTCATACTGTGATCGTTTACCCATCCCTTCACCAGTGCCCATTCACCTCCACCAATGATCCCAGTGTCCTTCTCACCATCCCCACCCGTCCCCCAACACCCCATCCTACCCATGCGGCAGGGCATTCCCCTTTGTTCTCTCTCCTTTTGAGTGTTGTAGTTTGCAACAGAGGTATTGAGTGGCCATCATGTTCGGTCTATAGTCTACTTTCAGCTCGCATCTTCCAACCCAAATGGGCCCTCCCGACATCCTCTACTCTGGGAGAGTTACGGTCCATCAAATTTTAGGAATATTTGTTCCTTGTCTTTAAGAAATGCTGTGACTCCTATCTAAGTACTAACCAGGCCCGACCTTGCTTAGCTTCCCAGATTAGATGAGATCAGGTGCGTTCAGAGTGGTACACTCATATGTGGAATATAATGTAGCAGAGAGGTACGAGCTAGCAATGATGCAACTTCTGGCAGATATTTCTCTGGACTTAGTTGCTAAAATACTAAAATACAGAAATCCAAAACCTTGCGGCCGTTATTGTGGCCCCATGACCTCATATCTCCTCATTCTCAGCAATGGAAAACAAATTATCAAATGCTTCCTTTCCAGCAGGTCTGACTTTGGGCAGGGGGAATCTCCAAACAATAATAGTGAGTTTTTTGTTGAAATATTGAATGTAATCAAAGTAAAGAGAAAGTAAAGTAAAATTTATCAGCTACACGGGTGGTGTGGGGGTCTGGGGGGGAGGTTTACTGTGGTTTTTGGTGGTGGAATATGGGCACTGGTGAAGGGATGGGTGTTTGAGCATTGTGTAACTGACACGTAAACCTGAAAGCTTTGTAACTTTCCACATGGTGATTCAATAAAAAAAATTAAAAAAAAGAACTGCTGTGAAAATTTGAATAGAGATTGTATTTGTTGCACCTGTTACTTTGGGAAAATGGTCATTACAACTACATGATTCTTCTAAGCCACAGACAGGTATTATAATACTATGACATTGCATCATGTTCTATTTATTTCAGGATTGATTGATAATTTTAATTAAGCAGGTTTTTCACCCCTTTTGTTAAATCAATTACTAGGTATTTAAATTTTTTGAACATTATTTAAAATGAGATTGTTTGAAACTTTTTTGTTCTACTCTACACCGTTATTAATGTAAAATAATAAAACACATTTCTGTCTATGGCTTTTGTGGCTGGCTATTTACTATTTAAGTTTATTATTTCTAGGATTTTTTAATATAAATTTAGGGATTTCAAGAAGCTATGTTGCATCATTTATGAATAGTGATAGTTTGATTTTTGTTTTTGATTTTGATTTTGAGCCACACCTGATGTTTCTCAGAGGTTATTTCTGGCTCTACACTCAGGAATTACTCCTGGAGGTGCTCAGGGGACCCTATGAGATGCTGGGGATCACATATAAGGTAAATGCTCTGCCCACCATACTATCTCGTCAGCCCCAATACTTTGACTTCTTTACCAATATGAATTTCTTTTAGTTCTCTTTCTTGGCTAATGAATGTGCCAAGGACATCCAATACCTTAGGTTCAAAGCAGTTAATTTATAACAAAGGATCTAGGTACATGAAATGGGGGAAGGAGAACCTCTTCAATAAATGATTCTGGGAAAATTTGATGACTACATACAAGATTAAAGTTAGATTTATCCTTCATACTGTATAGAAATATTTATTCAGAATGGATTAAAAACCTTGACATAAAACCTGTTCTATACATACATGGAGAAAAAACAGGCAAAACTCTCCAAGAACTTTCCCTCATGGGAGTCTTTAATAAGGTAATCCTGTTGGCAAAGGAAAAAAATATGGGAATAAATACATGAGATGACATCAAACTAAAATAAAACTCTGCACTGTGAAATAAGTGAGACCTAAAGTAAAAAGCAGCTGCTAATTGGAAGAAAATATTCACACATCACACATCAGACAAAGGGCTAATGTTCAAGATATATGATGCTCTCAAAGCTCAACAGCATAAACAAATTCATAAAACTTGGGGAGAGAAGATGAACTGGAACTTCCTCAAAGAAGACATAAGTACGGTTAATAGGCATCACTGAGTATCAGGCAGGGAGATGCAAATCAAAATGGCAATGAGATATTACCTCACACTAGTGAAAATGGTCAATATCAAAAAGTTGGAAAACAATAAGTACAGGTGCAGATGTAGTGAAAAATGATCTACAATTCACTCTGGTTAATTCATCCTCTTTGATTTGAGGGCTTCTGTAAAGTTAAGAATAGAGTTTCCTTTTGACTATGCAATTCCACAATTGAACATCTACCCCAGGAATGCTAAACATTCTTCTGAAAGGGCAGATGTACATTTATATTCATCTCAGTATTATAACCATGTCCAGTAATAAATGCATAGATAAAGAAAATTATAATATAGATAATGCATAAATAATGAAATACTATTTCATCACCATCATCATCATCATCCTGTTGATCGTCGATTTTCTCGAGCCATCTCAGTAATGTCTCCATTTGTCCTAGCTCTGAGATTTTAGAAGCCTCTCTTTACTCATCTTTCTCAATGGTGCAACATTGGAGGCTCTTTCAGGGTCAGGAGAATGAGACCCATGATTGTTACTGTATTTGGCATATGAATATGCCACCCACGGGGAACTTGCCAGGCTCTCCCATGCGGAAATACAATTTACTTATGAGAAAAGATGAAACTCTGCAATATAAATTATGTTATGATGACATAACATAATTGGTATTGGAGAAAGTCATATTAAGTGAAGTGAAACTGGAAGCAAAAGGCAATTACCTGATGACCTCACTCATTTATGAAATATGAAGAAACAAAGCAAGGGGTTAAATGATCCTCGATGGAAATGACCCTGATAGTGTCAATAGGACTGAGATCTTAATGTGTTGGTGGGGGGATGAGAGGAGATAGAAGTGACATTGGCATAATGGTGGAAGGGTCCTGGCATTCTGTAGGTGGGCACGGTGCAGCGGTATTTTAAGTATAAAGCTTTATGAATTTTTATCATTTTTATTATGTAAAAAATAAACATATTGAAAATAATGAGAAATTTACCTTTGAATGTAGAGAGAGAAAAGAATAGTAACTCAGTATCCCAACTAGGGTTTCGACATTCCAGACGGTATCAATACATGTCCTGTTAAAATGAAATGCAGTAAAGAAGGATGGAGAGTGAGTTCAATGTGCTGGAGCACGTGCTCTGCATGCAGGAGTCCCAGATTCTATGCACATATGGTTCCCTGAAAAACTATAAGGAGTGATGCCCACACTTCAAGCAAGAGAACCCCTGAACACAGCCAGATGTGCCCCTGCTCCACAATAAAATCTCAGAATGTAACAAAATAAAAAAAACAAAACGAAGTAAAAATTCTGAAGTCAAGTATATTTGGGATGTGCCTTTGGTTCCCCTCCTGGAGCTTTACTGTGAAATCAAGGTTAACCATTTATATATTGGGTTAACTTTGCTTGGGCCTAGGGTAACACAAGAATATGTTTTTTCCATCCTGTGGACCATGATGACACAGAGGAGTGTAGACAGTGCTCAGGACTTTGTCCTTTTGTCATTTGACAGACCATATGCTACATTTGGGAGAACCTGGAATTTGTTCTTATTTCTGGGACTAAGGCCCTCGATCAGATCATAGCCCTAGAGACTGTCTTGATTCATCCAAAGGACCCCAAATCCCTTCTGAAGGTCAGCCCAGGGTCCAGGGCTGTTATTGTTATCTACCTCATTGCATTTCTTCGTTGTTTTCTGCGTGCATATCCATTTATTGGATAGAGCCTTCAAGAGATGGTGGTTATCCCTTGGGGCATTCCAGTATCTTTCATGCTTAGATTATTCTGTCTGAATGACTTCCAGTTTCTCTAGCTTGCACCCATCCCATTTCTGCCTCTCTAGAGTCTGCTCTGCCTCATTCAAGCTCATTTGACTTACAGTGGTTTATTGGTCTAACTGTACCATATTTCAGAGATGGCAACGCCTTCCTATGTGCCTTGCACACAGCCCAGGGAGGGATTCCTTGATGAAATTGTCAAAGGATCAACAGTGTGGTAATTATACCTCAGAATTTAAATTTTTGCCCCTGTGGCTGGACTAGAAAGAGCTTTATAGCCAGATAGACTCAGGTTTTGATGCCAGCTCTGGCACATAACAGCTACATGCTACACATTTTCATTTTCCTTACATATAAATTGGGAATGATAAAACCTGAGAATTAATTTAGAATTTACCATCATAACTGTTAAGTTATGGTAAGCCTGATATCATTTTTAAGAGACAGTGGGAAAACAAACAGCAGATATGAAATCCCCTAGTGCAGAACTCATATCATATGAGTTAATATTTGAAATTCACTTAGAATAACAATTGGTCTGTAAGGTAAGTACAATGTAAGTGATAAAAATAAGAGTGACGTGAGAAATGAGAATTTTATCCTTTCTACATCTGAAAGAACTGCTAATGGGAAGCAGAGAGGTTTGACAGAGTTGATAGAACCGAAGGGATGAATCTTTTCCCATTGGAAGATAATTAGGGCAATGAATCATGGAAAACAAAGTCTTAGTTGTGATTTTGGAGGGTTGTTGAACCACATAAGCAGAGGAAGAATCTTTCAGTCTTTATATAAAACCTGTCTTTACAAAGGAGGTGCTATTTCAGGTACTGGTACTCTACCACAGAACCAAGGAAACAGCTATTTGAACTGAACCCTGAACCCGGAAGAAGGAGCTTCAGTTGTGTGCTGTTTTGTTGTGCTCATACCCTTGATCTTTATTTACTTGTTTTTCTTTGGATAAGCATAAACCTTCTCATATTATGGCTCCTATCTAATCTGTCTGTCTGTAGGCACAAGCAAAGAAAATAGCTTCATTAGTGTAGATCTGTGGTCCAAGTGTTTCACTAGGAAAAATGACACAAAGATTTAGAAAATACTGAATAACGCAAATGTATGAGTGTCAAGGGAGAATATGAAAATTTCTGTTTCATGGGACAATACAGGTAAGTAATTTACCAACAGAGACAAATGAGCACTCCAGAGTATCTCCACCATATATCTCTTGGACATGTAGAAAACTGAAAATTTCTAGTATTTTAGAGCACTTTGAAATTGTAATTTGATGCAACATAACTTGGGGAAAAATTACGTTGGGTTGGCTATGTTTAAATGACTAGACTTAACTGTTTGAAAAAACTTGGGTTTGGTTGACTTGTTTGATAGGTTGGGTGATGTGTGTGTGTGTGTGTGTGTGTGTGTGTGGTGTGTATGAGAGAGAGAGACAGAGAGAAAGACAGAGACAGAGAGAGACAGAGAGAAAGAAAGATAAAGAGAGAGACAGAGAGAAAGAAAGAGAAAGAGAGAGAGAAAGAAAGAGAGAGAAAGAGAGAGAGAGAAGAGAGGTTAGAAGGATGGAACCCAGGGCCTCATGCACCCATGGCAAGTGCTTTACTGCTGAATCATATCCTGATCCTTAAAGAAAGATGTTTTTACATGTTATTTGTTTGTTTCGTGGTAGATGCCATCCTGGCTATACTTGGTCTGCTAGGACTCTATCAGATGGTAACCTGAGGACCATGTAGTACTGAGGGTTGCACCCAGGACTCACACATGAAAAGCATGGACTTTGAGTCATCTCCCTGCCACAGGGGTGAGGAAATTCTAAAGTCACTTACAATGCTGAAATTCTACTGTGGATTCGAACACTCTACCTATTCAAACCAATCTTACATTTCTATCTTGAAATTCTGAATTGATTAGAAGTAGATGACAGGAATAAGAGATTTGATTCATTACACTTCTCAATAAGATTGTTTCTTTTTCCCTCTGAGTGAATTAGGCACACACAAGGTGATGCAGAGAGGAAAGAGAGGGAAAAGAGAGAAAAGAGAAGAGGAGAGGGAGAGAGAGAGAGAGAGAGAGAGAGAGAGAGAGAGAGAGAGAGAGAGAGAGAACTGAATGGCTCTGTCCTACTCTCCTTCACTGCAAAGGTTAAGGAGAGCAGGACAGCGAGATCAAAGGCAGGGGAAATGTGTGTTTGTTAGATTTTCTAAGGTGAGGGTATCAAGTGACATTCAAGCATCGGAGCATGACTAATTTGAGGATCACGGGGTGAAGGGGTGGGGGGGGAAGGGAGTAGTTCCAGGACTGGGACAATACCACGTGATACCATAGGAACCCTGTAGTCCTGAGATCAGCAAACAACTGAGGGAATTTTGGTGTCAGCTTCACATGACACAATAGGCACCGGGAAGTTGAAAGTCTCTCACCTGTTACACTCAGAGAAACGAGTGGAAAGAAATAAGCGTGAATTTTTTAATGGAAAAATTGGAAACAATTACAGAAAAACCTTAAGACAGTGATATTATTTTTTGCTATTCTTTTTTATCCCCTTTTTATTGATTCACCGTGAGGTACAGTAGCAGCTTTCATGTTTGAGCTTCTATCATGCAATCATCAAACACCCATCCCTTCACCAGTGCACGTTTTCCACCACCAAAGTCCCCAGTATGCCCCCCTCTTCCCCACCCCCCACCAACTCTACGCCTACCCCTGCCAGTGTGGCAGACAGTTTGCACAGTACTCTCTTTCTCTACTTTGGTTACCTTTGATATTTGAGCCCAGTCCCACCACCACTCATACCTGCCGAAAATGCAGTGCTAGACAATGTGTTTTGCATTGCTTGTTATGGATACAAAGTAATATTCTGTGGCCACAAGAGTGGCCACACGCTCAGGAATTCTAAAATTTTAATAATTAGGGTCTGGAGGGATTGCTGCAGCAGGTTGCTCGGGTCCGAGATTCGTTTGTGTGTCTCTGGATTATGGTTGTGTGGGAGCTTAAGTAGATGGTGGTCCTGTGTGGGCATATTCTCAGAGCCCCCTTGGGGCGGGGAAGGAGAAGGACCAACTCCTCCCTTGTCCCATGAGGCCTGGCATTTCCCGCCACCACCACTCATACATGGAGCTTTCCGTTGTGTTCTGGAAGATGGCAGCCGCCAGGATTCCTAGAGGGCAGGCAGAGGGACAGCCCCTGCTCCCAACTGGGGTGGCCCAATGAAAATGGCTACTGCAAAGTCCAGAGCCATCTCTGCAGCAAGTTGCTTGGGTCCAAGATTCGTTTGTATGTCCAAGACAGTGATTTTTGACTTTGGGAATTTATAAAAACCTTGAAAGCTCTGATGAAAATTGTCACCTGTGTCTTGAGGGGGAAAAAAACACCCAGAATCAACCTATATATATAAGAACCCAAGGTTTACTCTTATGGGCTTGACTTTTTGTTTGGGGATACTGCCTGCAATGCCGAGGGATTACCTATGACTCGACACTCAGGAATTCCTCCTAGCAGTGCTCCGGGGATTGTGTGGGATGTTGGGATCAAACCTAGGTCAGTTGCGTGCAAGGGCAGCTCCTGCCTGCTTTACTATCTCTCCAGCCCCCTAAGGCTCCACTTTTAAATTTAATCTAATTATTGGTGTATTGAGTGGGCATCTGGGTCACACCCAGAGATGTTCAGGGGATATTTCTGGCTCTATGCTCTGGAATGATTCCTGATGGTGCTCTGGGGTCTAAACGTGGTGCGGGAATTGAAACAGGGTCAGCTTCATGTTTCAACATTTGCCTTATCTACAATACTATTTCTCTGGCCTAAAAATTAATTATGCTACAGTTGTTTTAGTTTGAAAAGAAGATGCAGAGATTTCCCTGTCCTGGGCTCCCTAAAATCTCCCATGCAATCACATTCTACAGAGGAATGTTGCATTTATAACAATTTCAATAACTGATGTCTACTGGGATTTGTGACTGACCAAAGTCCAGGGTTTATATTAAAGTTCACTTTAGGTATTGTGGTTTTGATGGTTTGTGCTGATGTATAATGGTATGTACTCATTATTTTAGTATAATATAGAAAAGTTATATTTCTCTAAATATTCTTAGTGCGTATTCATTTCTTTTTCCCACTTCTAATCTCTAATCTAATCTCTAAAATCTTCTATTTTTTTGTTTTCACAGTTTTGTCTTTTCCAAATGTTATGTAGTTGAGATCATAACAAATGTGTTATTTTCAGGTTGACTTCTTCCAATTGTTGATTTGCATTTACAGTTCCTCCTGGGTTTCTCTGTGGGATAGCAGCTCAGTTCTTTTTAGTGCTTAAAGTTATTCCATAGTTACAATGTGTATTTCTACTCACGCTCACGCTCACAATCACGAAATCCTATTGATCGTCGAGTGGCTCAAGTGGTCTCAGTAACCTCTACATTCGTCCTATCCCTGAGATTTTAGAAGCCTCTCTCTTCTCGGCCTTCCCAATGATGCCACATTGGAGGGTCTTTCAGGGTCAGGGTCAGAGATTTAGCTGGTTACTGGCTTTGGCATATAGATACACCATGGGAAGCTTGTGAGGCTATCCCATGTGGGCAGGAAGCTCTAAGTAGCTTACGAGTTTCTCCCAGAGGGAAAAGTAGGTTATAAGATATTGAGAGCTTGCTTTTAAGTCCCTGGATGTTGGCCGTTGATGGGATTACACACACCTGGGTTCCTCTGCTGGTACCTTCATGCGTGAGGCTTGTCCGAACATGTGGAGAGGGGCCTTGAGCATGGCTGTGGCTAGGTTCTGATGGTCTTCGGCTGCCGGGAGCTCTGCTCGGGGTGGGGAGGGAAGCTGGAGCCCATCCCCTCAGAGGGGCCCCAGGAAGACAGCCAGGCGTGTGGGCAAGAGACTCTCTGCCATATTTCTATCTTAATTATTTATTAATTTACACAGGCGTACCTGCGCATTTCAAAAGTTTTGCATTTGTTAATAATGAAGCAATGAGTATTCATGTGCATTGTTTTCCCATAAGGTGTCCTCTTGATTGGATAAATACCAAGGAGTACTCTCACCAGATCCTATATATAATTTTATTTAAAAAATGGACTGTCTTCTAAAATGCTTGTGTTATTTGTGTTATTTTGCATTCTCACTAAAAATGAAAGAAGTTACTATCATATGTCCTCTTCAACAAAGAAATTAAATTAGGAGATATTAGGAGATTACCTCTTATCTCCTAATAATAATCTGTTTATTAGGAGATAATCTCAGTAGAATGGAAAGAAAAATTACAGACTGGAAGATAATATTTGTGAAAGATACATCAGATAAGGACTTTATTCAAAGTACACAAAGAACTCCTGAAACCCCACAATAAGAAAAGCATAAGGAGGTTTTGGGGCTGCCAGCAGGTCCACCTGTACCTGCAGGGTGAGTATGTCAGCAGCCTGGTGGTAACTTCAGGCTTCCTGATACCCCCAAATTGCCGCTGTGCCTTTGGCCAGACCCCAACAACTTTGGACCAAATTTTCCAAGAAAGTAAATGTCCAAAAGTTAGGTGTGTGGGAGCCACGCCCACAAGTTCAGCTTTACAAGTGCATTTATGGGCCTAATTTCAGAGACTCACAAAATAAATCTCAAAAGAGATCAAAAGCCACAGTTAATCTTGGACCTGTGCATGGCTGAATAGACCGGGATACATTGGAGGAGCCCATCCAAACAGAACTGCTGATAGCCACTTGCTCCCACAATCCTAAATCGCTGCCATACATCTGGCCTGACTTCACCGTCTCAGGACGGACCTCACCAAGAGATAATATGCTGAAAATTAGGATATGTGGGTTTTGTGACTGAAATCTTCAGGCTTTCTCAAAGCTGAGATGAGCTACCTCCCCCCACATTCCTGTACTTCCGGAACCCTCAGCAATCACATCCACACCCCAAAGCTGCCACCCAGTTTAAAAGCTATTCCAGCCTTATAGTTCTGATAAAATATTGAATGCCCTAAACAAAAATGATGAACTCTTAGTACCTGTGCTGAAAATCATAATGCACAAAAGGAAAAGGAGAGAGAGAGTAAGAAGGAAAGTACTCCCCATAGAGGGAGGCGGGGGGTGGGGTGGGGAGGTGGGGTGGTGGGGGATTGTGGGATGGAAACAGAGGACACTGGTGGTGGGAAATGTACACTATGGATGAATGGGTGCTGGATCATTGTACAACTGAAACTCAACTATGAACAGGTTTGCAATGATCTACATCACAGATATTCAATTTAAAAAATTTTAAAAAATATGGAGTTATTTTTAATAACTCCAAAATAATGTGGAGTTATTTTTAATAACATTAGGCATGCTTCAATCAGCCTAATTAGTGGCTGAATAAATAGCAGTACTACTACATTTAAAAACAAAAAGAAAAGTGCTCGCTTCGGCAGCACATATACTAAAAAATTGGAACGATACAGAGAAGATTAGCATGGCCCCTGCAGAAGGATGACATACAAATTTGTGAAGTGTTCCATATTTTTTTGCACATGGCCAACCCGGGTTCAATTCCCAGCATTCCATGTGGTCCCCCCGAGCACCACCAGGAGTAGTGCACGAGCCAGGAGTAACCCCTGTGCATCGCCCAGTGTGACCCAAAAAGCAAAAACAAAAAACAAGAACCAAAAAAAAAAATCCAACCTCCCTCAAAAAAAAAAAACAAAAACAAAAAGAAAAGAATAAACTTGATTGAGCATGCTCAATAATTATTGTTATTATTACTGTGAGAAAGGAAGCAAACTTAACTGATTCATTTTTTTTTACTACAAAATATGATTAGGGAAAGATGCTAAGTTTAGAGCAGTAGTAGAAAAGCCCAATGTTGAATATGATGGCAAAGAACAGTTGGCAAACTTAATTCCAATGGAAGGTATATTTTGAGAGGAAGTGGTAGATCTCTGAAGAACCAAATGCAAATTGGATGTATTATAGAAATACTAAGCTTTTCCCATTTGGGGTCAAGTTTATGACATTTCTGTGTTCCTTTCGGTGTGCATTTTAAGTTTAGAATGTCTTTAGTTACATAACTGGTTAAGAATAGGAGTGATAGAGGAAGGATTCTTTTAAAAAACAGAGGCCACTTCTGGTATCCTGGCAGTACTGGCCTAACAGCTTGGTGGTCCCTGAGACTCACTGCTCAGAGACCACCGGGACTAAACTTACTAGTGCTGTGAGAGGGGGTGGGCATGCTAGCATCAAACTCAGGGTCTCACACATGTTAGACATAAACTCTGTCACCTGAACTACTTCCCTGACCTTGGAAGGCATCATTTTAAGGAGAGTTTTCAGATTTTAGAACAGCAGAATCACTTGGTTGAACAGGACAATTTCTGTGCTCTTTGGCTCTGCCATTGATTGTATTATAATATAATTTTGCATAGGATATGTAAGCATTTGTAGAATTCTGTGTCTCATTTATATTTAAGGAGTTTTAAAAATAATTCATTTTATATTTTAAGATTGTTTTATCCTGAGAATCTGTTGAACCCAGCGTGAGGTTAAGATAGTTTATCGCCTAGTCTTTGACGTCAACATGACGTTAAAAAAGTTATTCTTTTAAAAACAAAGTCTTAAG